>NC_089692.1:6167303-6307303 GCF_031753505.1 Anomalospiza imberbis | reverse complement strand
TGTCTGCACAAATGCAGGAGCCTGCATTCTCAGGGTTTAAATCAGTCTGTTCTCTGACATGGTTCTTATTGCAGAGCATCTTACTGCAAGCCAGTAATCAGCCAAAATTAGAACCTGAGTATTCTCTGACTTGCAGGGGAGGAGTTGTGTCTAAATCTCTGTAGTTACACTGATGCATTTGTTCATACTTTGTCAGATTCAGAGATACATTTTGGACATGTCATTCATAGGCGGTTTGGTCAGAGCAATGGAAGATGAGCCATGGAATTTCCCTATCCGTACAAATTTATCTGGTCTGGTTGCTGTTTTCATCCTGTATATTGCAGGAAAGTTTACTAGTGTTCAGATTAGTGAAAATTTGGAGAAAGCCTGCTCTTCTTCCATAAGATGTGTAATAATCAGGATGCACTTGTGAAACTTCTGTATCCTAAATGTGACTCATTTCTGTCATCCAGAGGGTCTAACATGAGTTTTAAATAAATATGTCCACTTTGAAAGATCTTATTGCCAAGTCATTTTCTATAAGGCAATGTTACTTTGTAAGGGTTATGTTTCCCCTATTCTCCTTCCCAGTAAGGATCTTCTTTCCTGCATATCTGACCTCTCTGAGATAAGATTTCCTTGTGTCAGCATTTAATAATGTCATCTGAGCATTATCAGCCTTGGAATTTCATGTTGGTGGCTGTTGTCTGATTGTTATAGAATGGTCATTGCTCCAGAAGGTGCCAATCAGAAAGGATGGAAAACATGGGAAAGCCATTCAGAGTGATGGGAAGTGAACACTCAGCAAAGCAGAGGCTTGAAGGCTGTGCTGGGTTAGGAAACCATAAAGTACCTGCTTCTGCTTTGGGATGTGTGAGGGAGCAGATTCATCTCCAGAAATATGAAATAAGGAGGTTTAACCACAGAATTACTTTTTCCTTTCTGTCTGCTCCAAGATTCAAGAAATTATTTGAAACTGTGGTACAGAAGGCTGTGTAAGAGTTGACTCCATTAGCTTTATTCTTTCTTTTTCTTAACTACTAACTGGTAAGAATTTTATTTTACAAAAGTGAGCCTGTAAATTCATATTAAGATAGTGCTATATGCTTTTGGCTGTCTTTAAGAGAGTGAGTGAGTACCAAATGCACTTGACTGATCCCAAGTATTTGTAGTCCTTTACAATAGTGTGTTACAAACTCAGTCCTGGGATGGATTTCAATGCATCAGTATCTGCAGATTTTTGCTGCCAGATGTGTTTCCTGTACCTCACTAGACACTTATTGATATATGGGACCATCAATCTGATGATGATCTGAATATTTTCAAAGGTTTTACAGCATTTCTGCTTTCCAAGATGGTCGATAGTTTAAGTCTGGCCCTCACAGGCATGGCAGAGGAGCTTGTGAGAATATTTTGGCTGAATTTCTGATGATGTTCATGAGGTAGAGGAGCAGCAGCTGCTGTACTAGTAACAGAAAGAGAGAAAAACTAATTCCAGGGCAAGGCAGCTTTCAAAGGCAAGTGAGCATCATGTGACTGAATGTGTATAATTTAAAAGAAAAAGAAAAAAGCTAGAACTTCAGCACAGCCTGTCTCTCCAGTATATGAGAAGTGAAGCAAATGAATACGGCCTTGAATACACTTTTTAATTTTTCAACACTGTATTTTGCCAACTTTAGTTCACTCTGTTGACTGTTCAGTCAGAGCGTTTTTAAATTAAAAAGGAATACATGGTTGAATTATTTATTAAACAAAAGGTGCTTCCGTGCATGCAGACTACCTGGGTTTTGAATTTCTTTTGCTGTTGGAATTTGAAGAAAGTGCATTGCTAATAAGTTAAGAGATAGAACACTATCCTTTTTCTAAAATAAGTCTCTCTGTCTCTGAGACAGAGAGTAAGATAACTTGTGTTTGTCCAGCCAAAGAATGCCTGATCTTCATTCAAATTTCTAATTTTGACCTTTGTGTGAAGTTGTTGCTCCAGGTTGCTGGGCTCCATAGAGACAGCATTTCTGGTAGGGAAATGTGTGTGCAAATCAAGCCAGTCTGGATTATCTCCTAATTTTATAAGTGCTTCTTATGGGTTAAAATATGTATTTACTGGTGGATTAATGTGGAGGAGCTGCAAGTAAGCAGAAGGCTTGCAAAAACTTTGTACATTGCTGCCATCAGCCTGTATGTCCCTGGAGGTTACCAGTTCACCTTGTGGTGATAAAGACCTTGTACAGTGACTTTGCTTTGCTCAGTCCCCATTCCTGCCTCTGTGCTGGTGCTCCAGATTGGTGCACAGCTTTATTGTGGCCTGATCTTTTCTTGTCCATTTCCCCAGGAGTAAACAATCACTAGCTTTTGGACTAGACTTTCTGAGCTTCAAATTCCTTTGGCTGATGGCTGAAGGGAAAACATTCAGGCTGGGAAATTAGGAAGGGTCTTCCATCAGTCATGGGACTGTGGGCTCCATAGCTTGCTGAAAAATGAGAGGGCTGCTTTACCTGGTATTGAGGAAGGAATTAATGTGCTGAGTCTGAGGAAACATCTGTCCAAGAGGTAGGTGTTTCTCATCACTGGTGTGGGACTTGCTAACCACCTAGGATCCTAGTGAGATGCACTGCAAAAGGCTGGTCATGGCCACAAAGAGGTTTTAGAGAAAGGTTGATGAGACTGGCCAGGACTCTGAAGAGCTCCCAGCGACCCCAGTGTGTGGGAGAGTGGTTGTGAGCCTGGAGCTTTTCTGTGGAAGGAAGGCAGTGAGCAGTAGCGAGTGGCTGGGCACACCCTGGCTTTGATAGCTACAGATGGAGACCTAAAAGATTACAGGGCCACAGTCCAACACCAGCACATGTAAAATAAGGCTCAGGATTTAGATAACTCTGTTCCAGCATACTGACGTGCATGGCCACAGTCCAACTCCAACACATGCAAAATTAGTTTCAGGATCATTCCAGCATACTGAAGCCTATGCCTAAACCAGTTATTGCCACAAGCTCAGCTGAATCAGAGGACAGCATTCAAATTTTATTTTTTTTTTTTTTGACTAGAGTAGTTCAGATGAAAAAAAATTCTATTTTCATAGGAGAGGAGGAAAACTGGGTTATTGATAGATCAGCTCCATAGGCAGCATTTCAGAATTGTTATAGCCTAAATGCAAAACCAGCACACCTACAAATATCATTTTATGGTATCTGTGTACATTAAGGCTATTTTACAAAACATGGATATGAGTTGACCTAGTAATACTTTTTGATATAAATTAGTATAAAAAAATTAATGAGTTCTTTCAGATAATATCATGTTCTCAGTATTCTCACAGTACACTGTTAAAACAATGAGGAAAAAACCTATACCAAAGAGTTAAAGGACCCCTTCTCAAGATTTAATGTAATGAATTTAATCAATATTTTTCCATTACAGCAAAACTCATGTAATTAACATATTTTATTTATAGAAAAAGGGTGCTAGTAAAGTAGATTCAGCAGTTTAGAGCTGCTTGTAAGTATTTATTCAAATACAGCTTTTTTTTTTTTTTGTGAAATGGATAAAGAAGTTGGAAATTATCCTCAAGTGGCTTGTACCAAAGAAGTTAAATGGGAGAAAACTTATTTACAAAAGTATTTATATTAGCTTAAAATGGTCATTTAGTTTGAAAAGAGCACTGGAAAGTTAAAAGTAAGAAAATACAGATACTGGAAAAGCCTCTCATCAAAGTCCAAATGTTGTAACACACACCATGACATTATTCACTCTTTAGAGACTCTGTCAGCACCTCTCTAATCAGTAATCTTTAAATGGAATGAGAGTCTTTAATTCTTTCTCATTTTGTTGAGGGGGAAATTAGTAATTTAGCTACCTGTATAGTTCTTTTTACGTGCCTGATTCTTTTGTTGTTTTTGTTTTTTCTTGCCAGTGTCTACAGAAAGACATTCCTGCGACATTTTAAATAATTCATGCTTTTCTTTAGGAGAATGAATTTTTATAAAATCTGATGACCTGCTACTGGCACTTCTGTGCTGATTTTTCCCCTCTGTGATAAGATAATAATAATGGAAAAGGGTTTTCTTAAACAATAGTATGCAAGAACTTACCCAATGATACCTGATACCCTGAAAGCTACTTATAATGAAGGCAGGTCTGTGGTTCTCACTTGAAAAAAAAAATTGTTTGTTTTTTGGATTTTTTTTAACCCAGAAACTGCAGGGAAAACTTGGCTAGTGTAATTAATAAATATTTCTATGTAAGTACTCAAAAGATTTTAACAAATATCAATGGATTTAGAAAACTACTAAGAGATGGGTGTTAATTTGTACTTCTTAGAGTCTGAGAGAATGCATTTTTGGGAACATGAGAAGAACTTAGGGAAAAGAGATTCAACAGAGCTCTCTTCCACCCAGATTTGTCATTTTTCCTGTGGTTTACTGATACCATCTTGGTACACTGCACACTGTACCAAATGGTCCTGTGTGTCCCACAAGTGTTTTAGGAACAAGATAGAGGTAATGGTGAAGGTACCCCGTACCCCTCTGGTTTGTAGGGCTGTAGAGCTCCCAATGTGGAAGAAACAGGGCCAGTGTGGAAGCAAGGAGAAGCAACATATTCATTCACAGAAGTCCAGTTAATGGTTATTTTAGTTGATTAGCTAGCAACTTCATTTTCTCCCTCATGAAATTGCCTCCACAGATCCTTACTTCTGGAGCTTAATCAGCAGTAGCAATCCATCCCAGGAGTGGGAGATCAGGAGTACTTAATTAAAGAGGGACTGTAAGGCAACTCTCCCAAATTGGATATCTGATCTAGCCTTGGCATCAGGAGAGCAATGCTAGGTAAAAGTGTTTATCAAGCTCCATGTAGTCACTCTGCAAATCTCAGAGATGGGAATATGATGCAGACAGCTTGTAGAAGCTGCTATAACCTGAGTAGTATGGGTTTTAAGGCCATCTGGTACCTGAACACCTGCCTACAAATAACACATACAAATCCAAAAGATGGTCCAGTTGGATAGCCTCTCTGCTTAGATTCCCCACTGGAATTTTGTCCAAAAGCAGTATACAATCTGTATGAAGTTTGGAAAGACTTTGTTCTCCCTGGTCAGTAATCAAGTGCCCATTTCAAATTTAGGTGACAGCATCAAAGCTAAACCAGGTGAGTCAAGGGTTTGGGTAAGAAAACTGCTGAAAATCACAGACTACTGTTCACACTAACTTTTGGTAAAACTCCAGAATATTCTAAGCTTGTTTTAAGAAAAGGAGGGGAAAAGCATATGAAGTATGTCATATGAAAGGTTTGGGAGATAACCTTGCTATCAGAAGCATAATTGGACACCAAAGTCAATTTTGAGGATAGAGGGCAAAGACCATTGGCAAAAAAACAAGGAAAGATCCATGAATATGTATTTAAGCCCAACTTTGCTGGTCCAAAAGGTCCAAAGCTGCTTTGCTTGAGAAGACACACATTATGGACAGAGGAGTACAACAGGGTGTCCTGGCAGCTCAGGTGTGTTCTTCTGAAGAAAGCAAGAATTAGCACTAGCTAGATAAATGACATCCTGATAAATGGCAAAGTACATTCACTTCTAAGGCCTCCTCTTTTCCTGTGGAAATACTACACAAGTCTAGTGGAATTTCATGAACCTCAACTGACAAACTAGGTGGTTTGGGATGGGAAGTGCTTTCACCTCTACTGTCAGGTTAAGGAAGTGGGGTTTCATGGTCATGATTTTGGAGTGGCAGATCTGAAAAACCAGTGAAGGGGTTGGATGGTGGAAGAATTTTGCATGTTAAGGGCTTTGGAGAGAAATTTTTGTATTCTGCAATTTTGAAACTGCCAAAAATGGTGTTGGGGCAATAATGTAGTGGGGAACAACGTAGTGATCCATGGTCATTTGCCTCTAGCCAGCTCTCATTAGGTAGCTAGAGATTCCAGGAGGTAGTAATAACATCAAAAAAGTGAAGACTCTAAAGTCTAAGTGAAGAACCAAAAACAAGCACTCCATGACTCTGCTCTGTGTTTTTCTGATATCCGTTGAATTCATTGAAGGACTGTGCACAGGTCTGACTGAATAAATTGAAACTTTTAACTTTTAATTGCACCATTTGTTCACGTTGTGCCCCTTAAGTCAGGGCACTGGAAGAGGGTGAAGAAGTTTGACATACCTGCATGTGCATATATTTTTTTAAAAGAATCTTCAGCACTCTTTTAAGTTGTATTCCAATTCAGTTTTATCAAAACTGATATTGTAACAGTATGGTGAAGTCCTGACTCAAATGTAAGTGTTGAAGTTACATTGAACTCAGTAGGGCTGGAGAGATGTACAGTAGTGAGATTAAAATTTGAACCTTACTTCTTCTCATGCTGAGATAAGAATATGTGATGGTTTGCAAGATAATGATATTTAACTGTAATCTTCTTGAGTCATGAATGACATTCCATTGATTTTATACAACTGAACTTTGTACTGCTGATTAATAAAACAATAAATACAGAAAATGAACTATTTTGTGTTTTATTAACAATTTGCATTTCTTATAGTATTTCATTTTCAATAAGTATAAAATCATACCCTTGAATGGTAAGATGTAATTGCTGATCATGTATCTCTTTGTTCCAGACACTTTTATAAAAGTGTATGTATTATGTATGATGTGACCTTCAAATGCCATGAATGCATTGTGCAATAAACTGTCAATATTTGTGGCTATAAGGTACTAGATGACTTTTACAATAATTGGAACAGCTTTATTAAAAGCTTGGATCACTCAGCTGGTTAAAGAGAAAGACACAGGCCAGTGTTCATCTGGGAGTTTCCTTCTGCCAACTGTTAAATGAAAGATATTGTAAGGTGCTTAAGATGTCTTCTTTCTTAAAATAAAACCCAAAACAAAACAGTTAAAGAGGTCTCATACAAAAAATATTCTCTCAAAAATATTTTTTTTCCCCATGCTCAATTTTTGGTCAAAACTGAGCTTTGTCAGCTAGTGGAAAGTAAACAACCCTGTGTTTTAGGTGCTAAATCTGAGTTTCTATGTCTTTTGGTCACACGATTCTTCAAAGAAATGAAACAGCTAAAATGGTGTACTCAAAAACTGTGTTTGATCTGTGATTATCTTATAAGGTTTTAAAATTTTAGAAAAAAAATGAGAAGTGAGACTGCTAAGAACTAAAAAAAAAAAAAACACCTCTGTAGGGAACTTGATTGGAATGAAAAGAAGAGGATAAGAAACATTTTGTGATTAACAAAATCTTAATTTTGTTGAAGTGTTCCATCAATGTCTCTCCGTGCTGTATATACAGATTTTGCATGCATCTCAGAGTACCACAATGAAAAGCATTAAGCTATAACCAGCACTGCATACATACAGTATTGCCATGCAAAGTGTTTTGAACCCATGGGGTGTGAAAACCACCAATCTTCAAGTGTGGGGTGTTCCAGGAGTGGGCTTAAGGTGTGTGTGCATCACCAGTTACTAAGAAATTGCTTACAATATTTTGTCTCCCTTCCTGTTGAGCTTGAAATAACACCCAGCCACTCCCCTGCAGCCCGAGGTGTTGGCCGTGGCTGCCATTTGCTCACTTCTACCAGCTGCAAGTCTTGCCCTGTTCAAATGGTTCTGGGCCTTTTACTTCAGTTTCATTTAGACTGTATTTTAAGTTTAACTCTGCCAGTGACTAATTGTTAACAGAGGCAGGGCAGTTTGTGCATGTTGTTTGTCTGTGTGGTTCAGAAGGCTAAGAGGGAATTCTCATGTCAGATGTGGTATCTTTTTATTTACCAGTGGAACCTTTGTATAATCTATATTCCTAATAATACAAACAGTGTGAATGTTGCTTTCTCACTAGTAGGCTTCCTTTCCAATTCTCTTCTAAAATAGCTCTGTGTTTAAGCAAATTCTCTGCCAATCCATAGAAACAGTTTAAGATTCCCTTATATGGTCATTATAAAACCTAAATCCTTGATGAAACAATAGAGACAGCAAGTTGTTCCTGAACTAAGACATTAGTAACTTTTTCTGGAGGCCTAAAATATAACTGTAATATTTAGTAATAGTAGAAACCTTCATTTTAAACCATGAACTTCACTAGCAAAAAAGTGTAGTGACATCCACTAATAGGGTTCTAATTTCAAATTATGAGCACAGGGCCAGATTCTGTTCTCATTTACATGGGATGATGCTAATTGAAGCTACTTCAGGTAGGTAGAAAAATATGATAAATTATATCTCTAATTATATTCCTATTTAACACTATTTTCAGTATTATTAAGGCTTTATCTTAGGAATAGGCAAGAAAGGTAAAGTATGTTTTCCCAGAAACTTGCAATATTATATATTGCTTCCCAGGGAATGAGGTGGTTGAGTTCAGGCCCACTTGCAAGAAGCTGACAGCCGTGACAGGATTAACACACTAAATATCTTCTAGTTCCTTTCTTGAAATTAGATTTCCTTCCACAAGATGGACTAATCTGGTTGGTTTATGGGTCATCAAAAAATAGCTGTGGTCACTCCCACTTCTCGTTGCACCAAGTTTCATTAACTTTCACAGGCAGATTTGAAGAATTACAAATATTCTGAATTTCAGAAATATATGAAAACCTGGGATTATGTGCAGCTTTAAAGGTTTCTGGCCACATTTTCAAAGGGTTCTTTATTAGTGTTGAAAATTGTGCTAGACCAAGCACCTACTTGTAAGTCTGATTACCTATTTTGTGAGTTGATTACCTTTTCCATGTGATTGCCTTTTTTTGGCTAATTTGGCAAACCTTGTGTCGACAAATTCCAACTGACTTCACTGATGATTTAGCCTTCATGAGGGCTGCAATTTAGCTCCTTTGAACATGAAAGCACCTCTTTGTGAATCCCTGCACCTTCACATACATGCAGCAAATAAATACTCTGGTGAAATTTGTGGCACATATATGTAGATGTTCCTTTCAGAATTTGATTGCTATCATGGCTGAAGTTAGTGCTGCTGCCTCACCAAGTGAAAACAGTTTTCTTTTTACAAAAGCAATCCACCCTTTTCTAGTCATGTTTATGGGCTCATTCTAGACAGGTGGACCAGTCATACAGAATATATATGGAAACATCAAAGAATTTGTTTCCTTTTGCTCTTCACATGACTGCTTAGATAGCTTCTGCTTTGAGTACAGAGACTCACTGTCCATCTGAGTTTGTCTTCTCTTTTCTGGCAATATCCACTGAAGTTGGCACTTCTCTTCTGTTGCATCAGCATCTGTGTGCTGAGGGCGCTGCTGGCCGTGACCATGGCTCATTTCTGGCTAGACCATTTCTGATAACCAGCAGTGAGATATTGACTGTAAAAAAATGATTCACTGGTGTCTTTCTCACTTTCTTTTAACCTTCTACTTGTAAAAGTGCTCCTGGCTCCAGAACTGTTTGTTGGGATTATCTGTCTCTGTGGAAACTTTCTTTCTGCCTGTGGCAGTGATGTGGAACCAACTTGATCTCCCTGCTAGATGAGGAGTGGTGGCTTTTAGGCCCCTCTCTCCTGAGAACTGGGCATCTGTCTGAAGAAGGGCAATCCCTCAAATACTGATATTATGAACTGGTTAATTTTTATGTCAGTCTGCATGCCAAATCAATTTGCTCACATTTTGGCCAAATTGGCTCTTTGGCTATGCCACCTTCTGATACAGATGTTGAAGTGAACTTTCTTTCCTTGTATTTACCCCACGAGAACATGGGCACAGTCACATTAAGTGCAGTTGAGGCATGGTGTGCAAGAGATGTCCCTGTCATACCTCCCCAGAAGCTTCTTTGTGGCTGAATTCTTCTGTCCTGGCTCAGGGAGTGCTCTCTGCCTGCCCAGCAGGTACAGCACACGGAGCAGCTGGGGACTCACAGCTGTTCCTTGTCCTTAGACTGGCACAAAAACCAGTTTCATATTTGGAACTGAAGGTTTCTTTTCACATTTCTGTCCAGGACTTTTGCTGTGAACTTATAAAGTGAAAGGAAAGCTCAGTGAGAGTAATTTGCGAGGCAAGGCTGGGAAGTCTCACATCTAGTATGTACATCTATGTCATACTTTAGTCTCTTATTTCCTGCACTTTAATCAGGAAAGGTTGGGATGGGCAGGAAGATATTCAGGATGCCGACCTGCCTATAATGGAAATGGATAGTAAAAAAACCAGTGTAATCCCATGTGCATCAAGTGCACATCATATAGATCACATAAATCAGAGAACCACAATGGCTGTAAGATAAGTAACTGTTCTCTTTCCTTCCTGATCTTTTATCCTCAGAATTGAGAAGCCCCCAAAACCATAGCTAAAATCTTCAGTAAATAATAAATTAATTTGTGGAGGACAATCCTAGTTCTGCAGATCTGTAAAACTACTTTTTGCTATATTTTTGCACAATTTAACAGAGCTGAGACTTTCTGCTTGTGAAGGCACTTTCAATAACAGGAGAAGGGGGACATCAGAGGTGTAGAATACATGATTATTGGAAAAACTGAGGATTTTTCATTCCCCACATATTCTGATGTTGGCATAGTCTGTAATCTTCAGTTTGCTTCTTAACTTTATTCTTCTAGTCAGTCTCTTCTTTTTTCATCCTTAGTTTCCAATCACTTCTGAGAGACTCAATATAAGAAAACCTCAGTAGCAGAGTCAGTGAGACTTAAACACATTTTAAAGTTAAGCACATTTTAAACTTAAGTGCTTCGACAAAGAGGTACAATGTGGCAAAATGGGGCCCTGGTAAGAAGCTGGGTTAGCATTTGATGGGGAGAGTCGGCAGCCTTGAACATGTCTTTTCATTGTTTGAAATAAAAGAACTTAGAAGTAAAGCTGCTCATTCAGGTAGCGATGGCCTCCAGCGCTTCGGTGGGCTTTGTGGGCTGAGGAATTCAAAAGAAAACCCCTCAGCCCAGCTTTAAAGTCTTAGGAATGCTTTCACTGTGGGAAGAAAAATTCTTCAAGGTAAGGCCCCTGTTGGAGTAAAGCCTTTGGAGCTATCTACTGTATGTCTACTTAAATCTAAAAGAGAACTCTTTAGACCACCCACATCTTTCTTTGCTTCATTGTTGTTTTCAGTTTGCTTTTTCAGAGGGATTAGTGCTAGAGTAAACTCCATCGTCTTGCTCCCTTGAAAAAATTCAATTTTGTGTAAAGTGAAAATTAGGCTCTTAAATCTGCAAAGAGAGCTGTTCATCTTACAAATTTATTCTTTTTTATTGGGCCACACATATTCTAGATAGAAAGATAAAAGGCAAATGGATAACAGGCCATCATTTAGAGTGACATGTAGCAAAACATAGCTAGCAGTCTTATTCTGTAAATTCCTTCTGAGTGGCTTGTTAACTTTATCTATATATTTATCTATAATGTTCATATAGTATTTATTGAAAACCAAAATAAAATCCTGCAGTTTATCATCATGCATTCTGTGTTTTGCACTTCAGAAAAATCTTATTGCACTCAGGATTTTTTTTTCCCCAAAGAAGCTTAAGCCATAATTATATACAACTTTTGAGGAGTAAAAACAGGGAAAGTCTAAACTCTTTAGGGATATTGGAATTATAGGCTAGCACCTACGTATGTTTTCCTAGACTCACAAAGACAAAATAGACTCCTATAGCATGCAACTTTATGTACTTGAAGATAATTCAAAATGACATTTACTAGCTTTCTAACTTAAATATTATGCTTTAACTCTGCAGTCTAAGAACAGTCAGAAAATGTTAAAAAAGAATGTGATGCGAAAACTATCAGATTTACATTTTGAAAAGTAGTAATAGCTTGATTACATACATGACTGAGATAAGCATATATCTATATATATATGTATTTAATAGATCTATCATCTCCTTCATTCAGCTTTAAGCAAAATAATTTAGATGAGCCATTTTATAATACATACTGAAATGCCTGTTAGTGTTACCTTTTCCAGAAACATGGTATTTGGGTCTCTGCTACTGTGAGAATAAATTTTATTAGAGCCAAATATTTAAGTCTTTCTTATGTCCCATTACTTCCTTTTAAAAGGCAATGCTGTGCGAACTGCACTATGTTTCCTGACAGCTTTAGTTACATATCAAATGGGTAAAGACAGAGCATTTTTAGTCAGTAGTTTATGGTTGAAATAATCAAGACTCTGCATGCAGGTTTTAACTCTGTGCTCCCCACCTGGATCTAACCCAGATAGCTCAGCTCTGCACAGGGTGTGATGCTGTGTCCATGTGTCCTGCTCCTGACGTGCCAGGAGTGTCAATCTGGGTCACAGCTTCAACATTTGCCATGGTTTTTGGTGACATCATGCATTGGTGCTTATAGTAATACTGAACTGATGCTTATAGTGATATTACATGACCCTCTGTGTACAAGATGATGGATGAGCCTTGTGTGGTTTGAATAATTACATTTTTTAATGCAATACAATTTTTTTTTTGCAATTTTTATGTCAGTCTTTTGTAAGTTATTTTATTCCTTGCCTGCTTGGATAAAAGCAGTTCATTCAAGATGGTTGAAATGACTGTTTTTTTATATCAAGAGACAGAAGAGGTGTCCTGGGGTCTCACCCATTGTGTTATGATGCAAAGAATAACTGTAGCTGTGAATGCTGAAGGAGAAAACACAGGAGCTGCAGATGAGAGGGAGATGGAATTCCCCCTCATCTGACCAGCTTTTTCATTGTTTTTCACATGATATTAGGCCACTCTCTGGGTTGCCTGTTGTAATTCCAGTGCTGAGATGTTGCAGAGGAAGTTGGTTAGCTCTGCATGTAGACCTTGTCAGTGCTGTTGGACTCCCTGTCACTGAAATTCTCTTGTTTTAGGAGGTTTTATTATACTGGTGCAAACTTTTTCCCTATAAAAGCCTACAAGTTTTCACAATACTTGTAAATTAAATAGATGCAACAAAACAACAATCTCAAACTTTTGGGGAAAAAATTAATAGGAACCAAGCAAAAGAAGAAATCAACCCAGCTGCTGACACAGCTGTTTCTTTTCTTGTATAATTTGCTATATAAAGGTACCATATGCTGCTTAAAATCATGATGGGAAAGATGAAATAATTTAAGACAATAACAAGAAAATACATGAATTGTCAGCATTCTGTCAGATTTAAAGAATGAAATAGACAGGTGTAGTATTGACATGTTTAACTTTGTGTTGTGTTAGCAGTTTTAGTGAGAACAACTTCTGAAATGTGCTGAAGTGATGTGAGAACATTTCTGTGTTGCAGACATTGGAGAAGAAGCTGGGAGATCTGTAGGAGTCCAGCAGCCAGCTTTACTGAGAGACAGGAGCCTTGGTTCTGCCATGAAAGACTGCCCATATTGTGGAAAAACTTTCAGAACGTCCCACCACTTAAAGGTCCACTTGAGAATACACACAGGTGAGAGGAACAAGTGAGCACTGTCGGCACGAGCCTCGTGTGTGTGGGGGTTAACATAAATTGTGCCTAGGAGCCTTAATTCCCACTGTAGATTTGGACTTATTAGTTGGAGAAAGTCTTTTGAGAAAGATGTATGACAGTCTTAAATAAAAGCACAAGGAATGTGTTGTTGGATAAAGACCACTTTAATAGAATCATCTTTTCCCAGTTGAGGTTATTTCTGTCTCCTTCCCTGCTTCATCACTGTTTCCTTCAATTACCCTTGTCCTTCAATAGGCATAAGCCTATTGGTTTCAGACTTAGTTATACTAACTGCTTCAAAGGCCTTCCTTAGCATCTGCTTAGGGATTCTGTATGTTTTTCTCAGTTACTATTTTTGTTCCATTTAGCATGCTCATTTTTAACCTCTCACTGTTCATATGAATGCATCAGCTTCACGGATCTGCTTTTTTTTTCTCCCCACTAGAACTCACACGAATTAGTACTTGTAAGTAATAAAACTTACTGTGCTTTGCACCATGGTAAAATTTCCCATATTTTATTTCAGTAACAATCACTGCATTTTACCCTACAGAGATTTGCTACTGGGCTGGATGTTCACTTTGTTTTGGTATTTCTCTCACTGGAGGACTGCCCTCAATACTAGTTATTTCTAGCCACTCCATTCAAATTTTAATATTTCATTTGCTTGAAAGTACATATGTGCATGGCAAGGTCCATGTAGAGACACAGTATATGTTTAAGAAGACTTTATCCATAATTAAATTCTGACATAAAATGTTGTAATCCTCAGGTCCTGTTGACATCATTTGAAATTCTGTATATGGTCAATAGGATCCTGTTTTCTTCCCAGTGTTAATTGTCATGGTAGGCTTTGGGAGAGTATTTAAAACTTGAGATTTGGGATACTTCTTTTTGGAAACAGAATTAATAGGCCCCATAATTTTAATTTTCTTTTTAAACTATTTTAATTGAATTTCAGAATTTTACTGCTACTTTCCTAATAGGAAGGTAAAATAATTGCATGAAGAAATACATTCCAATTATAGCTCCTGCTTGAAAATCTTCACTTTTAATTTTTGTTTCATGGAAGTACCAGATAAGTTCCCTTCCTAAAATCAGCAGTGATGTTTCTCCTATGTGTGTGCATAATACTTAATGTTGGGTTTATGAATGTGAGGCCTTATTTTGAAAAATAGAAAATTAAAATTATTTAAAGGAAAAAATATCATTTTTGAAATGGGAAAATTTGTTCACTATATTTCCGTTCTATCTTTGCATTGTGCAGTAGGAGTATACCACACTGAAATTTAAAATTTGGCACCCTAATGTAGTTTTGTCTGATTGGATTGCAAACTACTTAGGGCAAGAATATTCTTCTCTGTGTGTTGAGCTTTGGTGGGAGAGGAGAAGAAATCCGGTGAAAACCCTATTTGTGTGGTTTCCAATGTAGTAAAGTAAAGAACTGTAGTTATTTTATTGGAAAATAATCTTGTAACTCTGGAGGTTAAAGAGTTTGACATTTTTAGTATTTGAGAGGGAAAAGAAATTCTTCAAAGTCACATGAGGTTACCCATCTCTTCATTTTGTTTTACTATATAGTGAGCACTTTGTTCTTATGTTAAACATGGCAGTGATTATACACTCAGTATTTGTGCCTTAGAACTAATGGAAAGTAAATTAATTACAATGGAAATATTCCATAAAAATTGCATATTAATACTGACTAAAGAAAATTAAAACAAAAAAAATTAACTGTATAATATAAAACATTTTCTTAAAGAAACTATGGAAACAACATTTACAATGTATTTAAAAATCATTATAATTTTAAAATAGGTAAAGATCAATTTCCATTAGGTTGAGAACAAAGTATTTGTAAATAATGACAAGAGTATGTTTAAGTGAAGCAATGTTTTACATATTGGACATAATCCTAATAAATAATATAAAAATGTAAATTGGCATATTACTAGAGTTATTAAATAAAAATTAAGTTGCTTTGCAGTAAGTGGAAATGATGTAATAGATACCAGTTATTAAACAAATATTGGTTAGCTCCTACTTCTCAGGGACAGTTTCCTGCCTTTTATGTCACACTCTGTCTTTATTATATGCCTGGATCATATAACTGACTGATAAAAAACACTTTACTGTATTTCTCCACTACATTAACTCAATTACTGTTCTTGTTCTCACAGCACCTGTTTGTTAGAGATGAGCTCAAGCAGTTCAGCAGAAGTCGGGTTCCTTCGAACATCTGTGTGTTTGGAGGCACACGACTGGGTTGGTTTGGTACTCATGCCAAGAGCAGACCCAAAGTCTGATCCAGCCAGGAGGTGCTTCTGTGGCAATTGGCCCAAAAAAGCTGGAGAAGCAGCTTAATCTTGCACAAGAGGAAGAAGCTGTGCTCTGTTTTTGAAGAATTAGCCAGTGGCTTGGGTTGCTTCTTTTTCTGTTGGATATTTCATGGTTGCAACCTACTCGACACTGAGCCCTGGTTTCTGTATAGTTTGCTACCACATAATAAGCTTGTGCAGGTAAAAAAAAAAAAAAAAACCAACAAAACAAAACAAAAAAAAAAATCAAAGTTTTATTTAGCATAATCAGTTTTGTCCCAACACAACTGTAGAGGATTTTTCTTATCTAGCTCAGGGATATTTGGGCAGGAAGAGCTTTAAGGGGAAGATAGTAAGATATGACTTCTGATTGTTCCCATGTGGTAAGAGGAAAAGGGCATAATTATGTGAAATCAGTTTATCCTCTTTCTTGCTCTAAAAACAGTTGATGAGTGAGACAATTCCCTGGGACAGCCCTAAATGGAAAGAGGAAGGATTTTCAGGCCAAAATACTTGCGAGCCTTGGGTCTTAGAGAGGAGAGACAGAGCTCTTCATGCCCCCTTAGATGAGTTCTTGATGCTGAGCAGTGGCCAGAGATGGGCTGTGCTGCCCTGGCAGCTCACACAAACTCTCTGGGAGGAGAGGCAGGGACAGGGGCAGAGTGTGTCTGCACAGCAGTGCCTGGCAGGCAGGTGGGGGTCTGCCCACTTTGGGAGCCAGCCTCCTTGCTATAAAATACATAACAGCTTCTCATGCAGCTGAGAAGGCCATAACATAAAAAGATTGGAGATGCTCAGTTTTTGTGAAAAAGGAAACCATCAGAGTATCTCAGACCTATAATGTGCCATATGCAGCTGCTTCTAGAGTTGCCATTTTGCCCCACTGGAGGCACCAACTTAAGGTCCCTTCATTCAAGGAGCTGAGCATCTGTTTTATGTTCCTGAGCACTTTCAACCCCCCTGAAACACAATTAAGTGCTGTGGGTTTTACATTGCATGCCTTGACCTTTGGACTGTGCAGAAACAGTTAAGTGTAAGACATTAAACTTTCTTATGTCCTGCCTTTGACAGGAGACACATTATGTAGGAGCTGGTTTCAGATTGGCTCTAGCACTTCTTTGCACCTTGCATTAGCCCTCAGAAGCCACTGCAGATATAGACCAGTTTGGGTTTGTGCTGTTATTAGATGCTCAGGTATATTCCCAGTATGACAGACAAAATTAAATCCCTTGAGTAAAGAAAAAAAGATAATGTGCATGAGCAAAGGAAAGATGATTTGGATTGTGCTAAACAGAAGGAATCTAAGAAAGAGATGAATAGGAAGAAAAAACTTGGCAGGGCTGTATCCATTGACTGAGGGTCTGTTACGATACGTGTGACACACACCTAGCATATATTAGATGTATTATATGCATTTACAGTGTTACTGCATTTTCCCTTGGAAATGTGACTAGCCAATTTTAAACCATGCTTAGATGAACTGATGAAATACAGTAAAAATGGTGCTGTTTTAAATGAATTCAATTCACATTTCCTTCCTAAAAAAAGACTGCCTGTTGCCATTCTCTGAAGGCGCTTGTAGTGGGATGAGCAATATGAATAATTAAGGAAAATGGGTATGTGTGCTCCAAGAGGAGACAATTTTGGTATTGAACATCCTTTATTCTTACATTTCTAAGATGAACTAAAAGGACTTTTCATTTCTCTAGATTCCTCCAGATTTCCCATCCTTAACATTGTACAGCATGCCTTTTCTCCTGTCTTAATGACATCCCAAACTTTTGTTGAAAATAATTGATTGAATTTAAATTTCCTTAAAAGTTTAAGAGGTAATGTTACAGTATAAATTTCCTACCAAACACTAAGTAGGGAAATATCCATTAGTGAAATTAACTACAGTTTCTAGGTAGCTAACAATGTGCAGTATACAGTAGGGCATGGCTAATGAACACTGCAGTGGGTGATATTTCATTATACAAATTAATGCTCACATTTTAATGGGAAAGTCACATAATGAATCTCAGCTTCAGTGACAGCAATTAGAGACACAGATTGTCCCCTTCTGGACAAGGCACTGTTTAGCAATAAGCAGCTGTGTAAAAAGTCTTCAGGTTTACAACGTATATATATGCTTTGGGGGAATTGTGTACAGTTTATATTAATGTACTGAATCTTCCCTGCAAAGTAACAGCCGTATTTATCTCTCTGCATTTTAACTAAGTAAAGACATGTAAAAAGACTAAATAAATATTGCAGCTGAGATATAAATAAAGGAAAATATTCAATTATAAAATTTATAAAAATTAAAATATTTTATAGTGACGGTGAGTGCACAAATGAAAAAATATTTATTAAAATGAGTAAAACCATCAAAATTCTTTCCTTTTACAGGTAGTTTCATCTTATATAATAGAGAAAAATGACTAGTAAAGGCAAGTAGTAAAGAGGAGAAGTTAACTAGTATTTCTGACAAACAGATTAATTGTGTGGTGAAACATGTGCAGGATCCAAAAATAATCCTACAGAACCTTTGATATTCCATTTGGTTAAAAAGTGTGAAGTGAATGATTAGAATGATAAAAGAAATTACTGTGTAAGAATAGGCATAATAATGAACTAATTAAACCATACAGCAATTCATTTCTAAAATATCTACTGCACAATGGATAAAATAGGTTATCAATAACTGTTTCAATGGTAAAATAAAAAATGCTGGAAAATGTTTTCAATATTTTCATTAAGTAGTATTCTCTGGAATTATAAGATCTTTGATTTCATTTGCTTTGCATGAAAGCAAACTGTAGCTTGTTAAGAAATGTGTGGGGTCGAATTCCAACTCACATTGTCCCCAAGTGACTGTCACAGCACCACTGCAAATGGGGCTGCCAAGTGTTTGGGTTCTTGCCCTGGTGCAAAGCTGTCACTGTACTGAGGAGCAGCACCACAAGGAGCAGAAGGGCACAATCCACAGACAACTCATAAAATCTTAAAAAAAAAGGGAGAGGGGAGCATTCCCTGGGGAAAGGGAGTGTGGGGTGCCGGACAGATTGTTAAGAAGCTGTATGTGAAAGATGAAAAATGAATAAAGAAGCTCACAGCACTAAGTTTAAATAAATATAAGTAAAGAAATTTGATAAGGGAAACTAAAAGCAATAGTAAAAACATGTATGTGTTTGCGGGGGTTATGGAAAATGGAATAAAATTCTGTGGATCTGGCAGGCCAAACAATTGCTATCTTGCTAATACTGGACAAGAATGGATAAGAAATTATCAACCATGGTATAGAAGACTAAATACTCTTCTGCTCTGTTTTTAGAAAGAAGCATGATGGTTTTCATGAGCATTTTCCAACGACACAGTTATGCTCCCATTAAGTAATGAGGCTGTTATGCTGTAGCCCACTGCATTTTAATATTTTTTAGAGTGAATGAGACTGGATAACTTTTAGATAAAATCTTTAAAACCCTGGCTGAAGAGCTCTCCAAATAATTGAAGTTCAGTGAAAAAAAATGCCCAAAAACTGCCTTGGAACACAGAGCAAGATTCAGAGCACTTGTAGTGGTAAAAAAGCTCTGGCTATTCTTGTATTTCCCAAAAGAAAGAATATTAAGACCTTGAAATTAGGACTACCGTGACAAAAGTTTGGGGTAAAATTACAGAATGAACTGGTTAACTAATTGAAAACTGGTACCATATTTATTTCAATTTTATTTTATGAAAGGCAGTTTTATCAAGTTCCTTCTCATAAAAGTAGCCTGTTCTATGTGAAAATCCCCCCAGCAAGAACCCAAAAACAACAACAAAACAACCACGCAAAAAAATTGCCCCAAAATCAGTATACAGAGATGAAATGGCACATAAACTCTCAGTTCCACAGCAGTGCTTTTAGCTCCATTTATTTGGTATTTCGTCATTATTTGGAAGACTATATAAAAATCACTGTTGATAAAATTTACCAATGGCACAAAAATGGTAAGATGCTAAAAATCATGGGGAGGCACTGATTAGTCACTTAGTCAAGTGGGCTCTTTTCAACAATATGAATTTTAAATCAGCAGCATGTAAAGGAAAAAATACTAGAGGCGGTGATGAACTGGGCCTGGGACAGTGGTAGAGAAGCGACAGAATATGAGCTGTTAGTTGATTGCTAAATCTTTGGATGTAAACACAGTCTTGGACTGTATAAAATTGCTATCAAGTTGAAATTTCATCAAAACTTTAGTGGGTACCCATAATTTAAAAGGACACTGAAAAATTGGGAAGGATGTTCCACTCAAAGATGAGAGAAAGTGAAGAAGTGATTGTTTTTCTGTCTGCAAATACCTTCCTCAGGAAATGGACTTTTTAATTTAAAAAAATCTGTTCAATCTAACAGGGAAAAATGTAGTAATGTTCAGAAGTAGGAAGCAAACACTGGACAAATTCAAGCTAGAAATAAGGTGCACATTTTGAGCAGTAAAAATACTTAATCAGTCAAACAGTTTACCTAGAGAAATATTGGAGTCTTATTCACTGCCATTGTTGAAACATAATTTGTGTAAACTAAAGCAAGGAAGTTTTGTTTCAAAATGTATTTATGCTCTGATGGAATTATCATGTGAGGATCTTTGGCTTGTGCTGTAGAACAGATAAGACTAGATGATCATAATTTTCCCTTCTGGCCTTAAAATCTGTAAATCTAGTTATAATCTGGCTGTGGTCTCCTTGCACAGCCCATAGCAGATGGTTCCCTTGACCAATAGGGTCAGATTGTGCTCTGAGCAGGACTGGGGATCTCCTGCATAGGTCATACAGCTGGGTAGTTTATAAACCTGCTATACAAATAGACCTGTTTCTACTGGCTAACATGTCTGTTTCCAGTTATCTACCAAGATTTTGTGCAGATTTTACAAGCAGCATTGATTTTTTTATTGTTTTACTTTATCCTGATATAAAATAGTTCCTCTGAGATATCTTGTGTCTTGTAAACCAGAACAGTAGGTAGATCAGAACTGTGATTATGCTGCCCAAATAAGGTGCTCCCTATAAGATTTTTTTTGGTTTTGTTACTTGTACATGCAGGAATATTCTCTCATCCTACTCTATTGTGAAAAAGTTTGCAGGCATGCAAACAGGGCCAGAGAATTAGCGAATTCAGGGTGGCCATTGCCTTTGTGAACAAAGAAAAATGACTCTTGGATATGAAATGCAGAAAATTATTTTGAAAAAGTCATGTTCCCTCACTCCTACATGGCAACGTTAATTTATGTGAACTGATATTAAGTGTTAAATAACTCATCCAGACACTGCTCTTGGCAATAATACCAGGGTAGTCATTACACTAGGATGAATTCTCTGAAACCTTTCCTCAAAGTATGAGACACAAACAGGTTGTCTTCTAACAAGAATCATAGCATACCTTCCTTGTCCCCTGCAGTGTTCTTTGGACATGTACTAGTGCATTTGCTGATAGAATCCTGAAAATTAGTGGTCCTTTGGGTTTTCCATTGAAACTGGCTTGGTTTGAGGTTAGACTGGGATTTTTCCCACAGCAGCTTATAACTCTGTTTTGTCATTTGTACAGGGTCTTACACAGGGTGTAGCTGGTTATTAATTTGAATGGATGAAGTAGCATCTAAATAACTGTACAATTACTGAATTTAGGAAATACTGACAGACTAAATTAAAAAGATTCAAAGATGATTGACTCCATCCTACTCCCTTCTCCCAATGCCTGCCCTTGAAATAGCAGCATTTAAGACTGCTTTGAAATAAGCTAACCACTGCCAGTATTTGGATCTGGCAGAGAACAGCGAGGGTTTGAATAGCTCCCTTTGAACAATGCTGTTTGGCCAGTCCTGTATTGCAAAGGTGGCACAGTGTGTTGCTACATGTTGAGTTCAATTTCAGACCTTCAGCTTTAGATCTCATTTCTAGCCATGTGAGGGGTGGGAGCAGCACAGAGGCAGCACACCAAGGCTGGGAGAGATTTGAACTTTTTATCACACTGTCTCAGTCAGTGTCTTCTTTCAGTCCAATGCTCATGGCATTGGTGGTGAGATGTGTGCAGATCTCCTCTGCTGAAAGGAAGCTCGCTCTGTGGAGAGGCCTTAGAGCAGAAAATGGAATGACTTCAAGGCTTAGCAATTCAGAATAAGAGTATGTTGTGCCCAGGGCTTTAGACTGAAGGTATTTTAGAAGTACGAAACAGAAATAGCATTTTTTCTAGTTAACATGTTAAACTTACTTGTACCTATTCTTACATATGCATACTGCTTTAAGCACTTTCTGCATGTTTTTAGCAACATCACTACAGACTATATTACAAATTTCTCCTTCTCCCTGCAATAGTTCTCCAGCAGTTGAGGTAGCACCTGCAGTGCTGGGACACACTTTTTGATGGTGCCACTTGATGTGCAATGCAAACACACTGAACTATCATTAGAATAAAAGGAGGTGCTCAATATAATTGAGTTAAAGTTTTCCATAAAGGCATAGGGAATGCTGACAAAGAGCTTTTCAATTAAGAGGAGTGAAAATTCAAAAGTGAGAACATTTAACCCTGTAGAGTCTGACACTTTTCACCAGTCTCATTATGTCTTAGGCAACACCTGAAGTACTTGTGTCAGAAGTCACTAGAGACTGCTGACATTAACTGGTGGGAAAAACATCAGAACTCAAAGCGGCTCCAAAAATACTACAGTGATGCTGTAAACCCAGCATCACTGTCTGGCCCTGTTCTGACTGGCAGCACAGCTGGAAGAGTTTGCACACTTCCAAACAGCCCTGCAGAAATGCAAACAAATAGAGAGCCAATGTCTTCTGTCCTCTTGTCCCTGCTCTCAAAGGCCTGGGATGAGTGTGTGCATGCTCAGCTGCCCAGCTGGACCAGGAAAGCCCAGACAGGTGTGTTCTGTCTCAGGTTTGTGGCTCAGTAGGAACTGTTTGTTTTTGCACAACTCCCACTAAACACAACCCCTGCTCCTCCTTTGTGAAGCACCAGAGCTTAATTAGGTGATTGGGAAAGACTCAAAAATTTCATTGAAATGTTTAAATCTGGTTCCTTCTGTTAAGCTGTGTGGACCAAGGCCTAAAGCATGAACCATGCTAATTACTACCTCTCCCACTGCTGAGCACCTCTTGTTTGAGGTTCTGTGCTTTTCTCCTCTAAAAAGGTCGATTGATGTGGTTTGACATAAAGCTCTCACATCTCACCATTTAGCTTTAGGATTACATTATGGATTGAGAATTTCCACTGCTGGAAAGGTCCTTCAGCCCTGGCTGGACTGCAGCATGGATCCAGCCCCTGTTGCTGACAGTGAGCTCTCGTGCAGCCCTCCGTGGCCATGGGAGTGTTCTGGGCTCCCCTCTCATTAGCAAATTCCTCCCATCACTGAGAGGAGCAGCTTCCCAAGCATTTACCAGCCCTTCAATTGAGCCTCTAGCTTAAATAACAGAACTTTGAAAGCTTTTCAATTTTGTTTGTAGCAGATTTTGAGGTTATTTGAAAGTGGATAACTTTCCAGCTGGTTTGGTGAACTACATAGTATTATACAGCATTTTTACTGTGGAGGAAGTTTTCAAAACAAATGTTTCCATTATATCATTTGGAGAGGCTTGCCTTTGTCTTTTGTATCGCTCAGGAAAAAAAAGCTACCTAGAAAAAACAGTTTTTTCTTCTTGCAGAACTGCCTCATAGAAACAATTGCCAGTATTGACAGCTTGCAGGTCTTTCAGATTTCTGTCACTTTTAGAGAGGATTTCCATACTTTTCTTTTAAAAGAATTCTGCATTGCTAACCATGCTCTGCAAAAATTTAGAGATACCTTTGCTTAGATGTACATTCTTTTCAGATATATCGTTATGATTATATGTGAATATTTATTATATGTGTAAAATCTTCTGCCTCTTTGAAAGTATAGGAAGAACAATAAAAGTTTAGTGTGGGCTTCAAATATTTACTTAATTCATGGAAATCATCTTACATGTTTTAAAACTCCATTCAAGCCAAACCTAGAAAAGTGCTTATGGTAGATAAATTACACATTTTACTACTTGAGCCTTAGAAATGTCATTAGTACAAAATTAAAGGACTGCAAAAACCAGTAGATAATACTAATTTCAAATACAGAAACTAAATCTATTTTGTACTTTTTATTACTCAATTTCTTTTTTACAGACTACTTTTTATTTTAACTATATGTTCTTATATGCTGCAATCATTAGGTAGTGTAATGATATTAATATTTTATAGAATCTGTATTTATAGTTCTTTATTTAGAAACAATGCAGTAGGTCTGCAGATCTTTGAATCCTTCTGGAATGGTGCCCTCCAAATAATGATAAATTACTTGTGCAGTATGCCATTTGCTAATTATATCCATGATTTACTGCAGAGCAAGACTTAAATCATTCATTTCAGTCTTGCGTAACAGTGCCATAAAATTTTTAGGTTTAAAAATGGTTTCCATGTGTATAATTTAAACAAATTTTAGAGCAATTGTATACACAAAATATTGCAACCATCCATTTGTTACATTCTTTGTCTCCCTTTTTTTTAAACTTGTACTTTTAATGATTACTGTGGTTGAAATTGTTATGCTTCATTTTCATAATCATAGCTTTTAATTCTACAACAGTTTTCTACATGTTAGATTAAGAAAAGGATGGCTAATTGTGTGTAGATACCATGTCATTCCTGAATAGCCCCACATTCTAGAAACCCATTTTAGAAATACTCAGTTTAAGAATTAGTCTTCGATTAAAGTTGTTTCTTTTTAAGAAATGAATTATTAGTACCAAGATCTTGTTTTTAAGCAGCTAATGCTGATTTTTTAATTTCTCCACTCATCCTTAGCCCAAAGTACAGTTAACTCTCTTTATATTTTCCTCTCTGTCCACACCTATAGGTGAGAAGCCTTACAAGTGTCCACATTGTGACTATGCTGGTACTCAGTCTGCATCCCTCAAATACCACCTGGAACGACACCATCGGGAGCGACAGAATGGAGCAGGACCACTCTCTGGGCAGAGTGCAAGTCAAGAACACAAGGATGAGACACCAAGTAAAAGTTCTGTGTTTATTAGACCAGACATACTGAGAGGAGCCTTCAAGGGACTTCCTGGTATCGACTTCCGAAGTGGCATGGTCTCCCAGCAGTGGACATCAGGAATGCTGTCTTCTGGAGATCAGCAAGGACAAGCAGTTGGCATGTCATCTGAAGGATCTTCAGAAAATATGAAGGGTTCAGACATATCTTCCAAAGGAACACACTTCTCTGAACTTGGCCGTGCTTACCAGAACATGGTTGGGAATGGTGTGAACTTTCAAGGGTCTTTGCAAGCTTTCATGGACAGCTTTGTCCTAAGTTCTTTGAAGAAAGAAAAAGAAATGAAGGATAAAGCTCTCTCAGATCCACTTTCAGCAAAAGCTCTGAGCTCAGATGGTTGTGAGGAGAAGATAAATAGCAAGTCCTCACAGCGGAAAACAGAAAAGTCACAATATGAACCTCTGGACTTGTCGGTAAGGCCCGATGCAGCCTCCCTGCCAGGTTCCTCTGTCACTGTACAAGACAACATTGCTTGGCATGGCTGCTTATTTTGTTCCTTTACAACTTCATCCATGGAGCTAATGGCTCTGCACCTCCAAGCCAATCACTTGGGAAAGGCTAAACGCAAAGACAACATCATAGGCAACAGCAAAGAGCAGTCTAGAGAAGTTTCAGCCTCGGTGAACAAAGTGAGCTTGCTCCCCTCCTCTGTGCAGTCCAGCAAGGAGGCAGGAGTTTCAAACATGCTGAGCCAGCTGGACACAGCTTCTGAGAAAATGACCCAAGGACAAAATAAAGAGAGTCTGGGAGAGCAAAAGAGCACTGCCTGGCCCAGCCACATGGAATCCACTTTTTGTAATTTTACAACAGACTTCTATAAGCAGTTCGGTGTTTATCCTGGTGTTATTGGCACGGGAACACAAAATTCTTCCACCAGTAATGAATCCGAAATAAAAACACAATCCGAAGATGACCCAAATATTCTGCTCTCTGACTCTGTAAATAAAAGTGCTATTGATGACCTTTCTGACATAGCTTCATCTGAGGATATGGAATCTTCCAAGGAAGAAAACATTGAAGATGAGGACATTGACACAGAACCAGATATTATGAATAAGCAGTTGTCTGCCCTAAACAAAGAAAGCAGCGAAGGAGGCGACAATATACAAAGTGCAGTCACCTCACAACCCACACAAGGGCTCGTATCAACACTGCCACAAGCTTCAGAAAAGCAGTGGCACAGTCAGAATCTTCTGTCCTCACACGAAACTGCACAAGAAGTGATGAAACCCGAACAAGTTCAGGGTCCGCAGGTCCTGGAGAAGCAGATGAACATGTTGTCAGTCCTAAGAGCTTACAGCTCTGATGGCTTAGCAGCCTTTAATGGACTTGCAAGTAGCACAGCAACTAGTGGATGTATCAAGAGACCTGACTTGTGTGGTAAGTTTTAGACCTTCTTTTAGACCATTTCAGAAAACACTTGTGCAGAATCATGAAGCTGCTCTTTAAATATACTTAGTCATGTTTGTTAGTAATACATTTTTTTAAATGTTAAACCCTGTGGGCCAAATTCTTGTCCTATATGTGGTCTACTCCATTGAAATCAGCAGTGCTGCATGCATACTTAAACAGGATTTTAGAAAGAACCTGCTTTTTAAACTAGAGTAGCAGCAATATAGACTATCTGTGCTAGTGGCATCGGAAGGGGATACTTACTGCTTTAGCATACTCAAAGGAGGAAAACGTTTAAAAAAATATACATGGTAACTTGCAAACTTTTCAGTATTTTGATATACGACCCCATGAAAAACACTGGATGCTTTGCCAAGCAAACCTTGCTTTCTCTCTTCCCCCTCCCCATTTCTTTCTTTGGATTGAGGTGTGTTCAGTTACCACAACATTAATGAAATCAAAGGCCAAGTGCACGGAATGTGTCTACCTGTGTTGAATAGATTTTATTTTTTCTTTCTTTTATTTTTTTTCCCTCCTTTTTTTTTTTTTTAATTATAATTTTCTGGTTTGGTTCAAAAGCACACATGCAGTACTTGCCCTTGACCATTTTCACTATTCTAACTAGCAGTTCTGTAAATTGTGATTTGCCTAATTAAGAGTATGCCTCCAGGTAATTAAAGTAACACTCCAAACAAATAAAAATACCTTTTACCCTTTCTAGTCTCTGATTTACAAAACTGCAGTTTTACTTCCTCATATCACACACCTCATATTTACAAGAATTAAAGCTAAAATCTATTTGGAACAAATGAGATTGAGGATTTTGTTTTTATTATTTAGCTCCTATTTTGTCAGCATAGTGTTTGTTTGAAAGAGTTTTAGAGTGTAAATCCTTTGAAAAACAGTATCACTTTAAAAAGCAGAGTCAGCAAAGGACACAAAAATTTCAGTAATGTTCATTTCACTTAACCTTCAAACTAATCAGAAAACTCATTGTCTGAGCTGAAGATACATAATAAAATGTATTCAAGTTAAAAAAAAGGAAAAAGAAAAGAAAATGTTATCAACAGTTTTAAGGCCTGACAATTTAAAATGAAACCCTCGATCTGCAAGCACTCAAGAGTGGTTCCCCTGGTTAACCAGAGGTTAGGGGAAGCTTTGTCTGACTTTACTGGCAGCGTCGATGCTCAAAGCCCTCTCCAGGCCCCTCCCTGCTTTTCCATGTGTATTAGTTGATCTGATAAAAAAATTCTGATACCTACACACAAATTTTATCTCACTTGTATCCTTAGAGCATTGTAACTTCACAATATTGTCATTATCTGCCTATATCTGTCATTTAACCAATATCTGCCCGAGTATCCACGTGGCCTTACCTGTGAACTTCTGCGTCTCAGTGCACTAAGAAGCAATTTAGGTAACTGGAAATATTTCCAGATTCTTCAAAATCAGCATTTACATTATTGAAAAGAGTTAATTGTTGATTTAATTTACAGAAGGTAAAATCCTACTTGGATTTTTTTTTCCATTTGTGGAGTAAAATCAATTAACAAAAAAGAAAAAAAAATACAGCAGAGAAATTACTGTCTAAACAAAGAAGTTAAAAAAACATAGAAAACTAAGATTAGCTGCTTTCTGCAAAATATCTTTATACTATTTCACAGGCATAAGGTTTTTAAAACAACAACAGAAAAAACCCTCTAATATTATTATTGAAACGAGGTCATGTTACTTCCATTAGTTTTTTGTTTCATCTTCCAATCAATTCAACAGACATTTTATGATAGCTTGGGTTTATATGATTTTAAAGACCATATCCCTTTCACAAGCTCTGCCCAGTGATAATGGATTTGACTTGAAGTATGAAGGAAAAAAAGAAACAACAGAAGCTTCTCTGTTCTACTTTTTAAGCCATTTTTTAATCGAACATGCAGTGAGAGTCCTTCTGTCTCCCCCCTCCAAAAATA
Source organism: Anomalospiza imberbis (assembly GCF_031753505.1). Taxonomy (NCBI): domain Eukaryota; kingdom Metazoa; phylum Chordata; class Aves; order Passeriformes; family Viduidae; genus Anomalospiza; species Anomalospiza imberbis. The sequence continues at coordinate 6,279,183 of NC_089692.1, read as the reverse complement.
GCTTTTTAGAATTCTTTTCTGTCATTCTATTGGTGTTTGCGGAACATAAGTATAAAGGTTGATTATTAAAATAAATTATTTCTTTTTTCTCAATATCATCCACAGAAAAGTGGATGAGTAGGAACAAGCCCCATGTCAGTAGCTCTTTTTTTTTTTGTTTGATTGGCTTGGACACCACCCACTTGAAAGTAGTGGTTTTGGGGGAGTTTTCATTTTCTCAGTGACATTTTATACTGTGAAATCACACTCCATCTGTGCATGTTAGTGTGGGGAGTCCCACCTGATGTTTGTGCACTTTCAGATTAGCAATCAGGAGCACCCTGTTCATTTATTAGCCTTCCTTCCTTTCCTCCTGCATGAAGCCCATGACCAAAGTCGTGGTTCTCTTTGTCTCTCCCACTGCCTGTGAGATCAGAAAACTTGAGACACACCTCCAGCATCTGATTTCAGGGCATGATTCTCATGTTCCTTTTATGTTTGGGGAGACTCCATGCATTTGTGTTTCTTTTTACAGCCGGTGATGTGTATGTTGTTGACATCTCAAGAGAAAACATTTATGCATTTGATAACAGTCCTTGCACACTCAGAGAGCAAGGCATAGTGCTCTTTCCATAGTCAGAATACAGAGGAAATAAAATTGAAATAAAATATTTCAGCTTCAGTAAGTTGAGATTGCTTCTTTGGCTGGCCACGCTAATTGATTTGGATTTCTGGCTGCCTAAAAACAAGCTGGGGTATTCAGCAATCCATGTGGATCATTTTTAGATGGCAGATTTTACCCTAAGATAGTAGGTCAGTTTTTAAGCAAAAATCTTGGCACAAAAATAGTTTTGTTTCTAGAGGAGAATGCCACCAACTCACATTGTTGTTTCAGAAAGTCACTACACATATGGAAGCAGTCCTCAGTTTCCCTGTCATGGAGAATGAGAGAGACTGATGATGTACACATAATTCATTTATGCTCCTATCATGCTTCAGGCTGCAGGGATGAAAGACACAATTAGGAAAGAACCATAATTACTGCATAATAAAGAAATATTCATGTCAAAATGCTACTGAGAAAAAATCATGAAATTTTGTAATATTTCTCCTTATACAGCAGAATGAATAGAAAGAAAAAAACAGCATAGATAATTTTAGAGTTACTCCTGAACTGTACTTGGTTTTGGAGTCTCAGGTGATTCTTCCTAGGAGTGGATCTTGTTAATGTTGCTGGCACTCAGTTCCTAAGAAGATGACAGGTCTTTCCTTGCTGGTTGGCAGCAAGTAGCCCAACGGGGAGGGGAGACCCAAGGTCCATGGCTTGGTAGCTGTCTTGAGCATCTGTGTACTCTGCTTTCACAGCCCTTGCTGATTTGACAAGTTAAGCTTGGAGGTTCTAGATCTGTTTTGTATTTAAGTTTTGAAAGATCTGTTTTCCTTTCCATTTATGCTCTTCTCTTTTTCTGCTTGTCTTCCCACATACATATAGTTGCATCACAATAATGTTCTACCTTCTGTTCCAGTACCTTAATTTACTTTGATTTGTGCACAAGGCCCTTTATGACAAGACCCTATCCCTTCTCTGTCTCCTCCCCTTTACATTTCTCTGCTTTGTGACCAAGATAGTAAAATTTCCCTTGCATTTGCTACTTGGGAAGTACTTAGGCTTTCAAAGGAGAGCTGATGGGCTACAGAACTACTGGCCAGATATAGTCCTGGGTGTTAGCTGGCTGCTTAATGGGTTAGTGCTATTGAATCCACACTTAATGATGCCCAAAAGTATTAGTTCCATGTTGTCTCTAAATCTAATTTGCTTCCATTCATGCTTGCTTTCCTCTGCAATTAGTGCTGTTTTCTCCTGCACAGGCTCCACCCCATTATCACTTCTTTCACTGTATGAAAACAGGGCAGGGCCCCACTGATACATGCAAACAGCTTTGGAGTTCTGATCCTACAAAGGGCTGAGCACTTTCAGTTTTCTTTGCAGCAGAAAGCTTTCAGCATTGCACAGAATTATTAAAATGTTCACCATTGTAACTTTCTGAAATACCTTCCAAATGTGGAACTGCAGCGCAGACAAGAGGGCTGGGCAAGGGGAAGATCAATTGTGGCAGATTATTACAGCTTTATTGTCACATAATTATAGTGCTCTACCCCAATGTTTAAATAGTGAATTTAGTTATTGCAAATTGCTTATTGCCACAGGTGTCAAAACCAAAAAGATCATAATGCTAACCCCGTCAGAACTACCACCAACACATGAAACACGGAAAAAGATTTTTAATTATTTGTGATGGCTTCACCTGAATCCTTATTGCAGAACTTTTAAATTACAAAATCCGTATTAAGAAGCAAAAGGCCTGATATATCCAAGCTCTAGGACAGCTCTGAGGCAATGGAAGGTCATCCTACTGCAGCAAATTGTAGTACTGCCCATTTACAATCTCATGTAACACACTTAAGGAACGCTTTGTCCTGAACTGCAGTTGGAGGAGTAACCAGAATATTCTTTTCTTTCAAGGCAGAATGAAATGATATGGAAGTTTTACAGCAGGCTTTTCTTTACCCCACTATCGTGCTTTTGAAGAGGTTGCTTAGTTCCAGTTAGGAGGTCCAAGGCCAGCTTTCAGAGTACAAACTGTTCCTCTGAACAGGAGATCAGCACCTCGGCCCCCCCTGGATTTCAGACATACTTCTGGATGTCACAGTGCCATTTGCATGGCAATATCAAACCAAACTCATATGGCTTGCTTCCTTTTTTTAATTAACTGGGAATGCCAGTGATCCAGTGAAGTTTGTGTTGCTGGATAAAAGGGCTGGTCTGTGAATAGCATTGTATTTGCCAAATGGTTCGCTAGTCATTTCAGTACAAACAAATGGATGGTGTCTGTAAGTCTGCAAACACTGTTGACATTTAGCCTTGTTTATGTTACTTTCCTTTTGCTGCATATTTTTGGCTAGAAGAGATACTGTCTGAATCAACACTGACTTCCTAAGCAGAAGCTAAGGGCCCAGTCTTGCATCCCTCATTCCTGATGAGTAGCACTACTTACATGACTAAGGATTGCAGAATCAGGTCCTATGTTTATTTGACTTTAAATTTCATTGCTATTTTCATGTAATTTAATTTGATTGTATTTTGTTGTATCAGAAATCGGTCAGGTGACATGTTTGGGATCACCATTTTGTTTACTGTTGAAAACTTTTAGTTCTTACCATTCTTCATACTGTGGTGTGACATTCCCATTACATTTATGTTTCTGGAAATTAACCCCTAAAATATCTGATACAGCTAAGTGCTGAGTACCTCCTATTCCCAGAGAGACTGGAGGCATTCAGTCCCTCCTAGCACCACATCTGAAAGGGGGATTGTGTTTGCAAAAGGAGGCCTTGGTATGTGCCTTGATTTCAGACATCAGTGGCCAGCCGCACCAAGGCAAATCCCTAGCACAGAAAGGCTTTTCTTTTCTTTGCAGAGACAAAATAATGATGTAAACTTAGAGCTCTATGATTTTTGCTCTAAGTTTCATCTCCCAAACAATATATTCTTATTGTTTTTGTCATATCCAGGTCAAATTTAAATTATAATTTAGGATTAGGCAGAGGCATAGAGATGATTCCAGGTCTTTCCAAAATGAGACAATGCTCTGGTTTGTGTTTTGGTTCAGGAATATACATTCTTGTGTCTGAGGTATAGTATTTCCTATAACTACTCATAAACATGAGCAATTTAGACATTCTTGTAAGTCAAAACTAAGTGTACGATTAATACCTATTATGAGGCCAATTTTAAACAATTAATTTGACAGCAATTATAATTTTATGTTACAGGCTTTCAGGAATAAATAACCAAATTCATCTTTGTAATCTAAGGAACCTAGGATATCTTTATGCAGAGATGATCTTGTTATGCACAGTATTGCATATCTGGAATTTCTGAGTTTTGCTCCCACCTATCTAGATGCCTGTAGTGCCAGGGATAAATAATTACCTGAGGCTTATTAATTGTATCAGCAAAGAAAAAAATATATACCTTAAGTGTAAGCATTAATATATGTATACACAATACATCCACAATATATAACAAACCATCATAATAGTACAAAAATAGAGGTCCTGAATATGTTCTGTTATTTATGTGTTTGGCAAGCTTAGGGAATGGACTTTAGTATGAGTGAAAATTCTCTTAACATTTTTAAGGTTATTTATTGTCATTTCTATTTGAGTTTTTAATGGTCCTGTATTTTGTAATGCTTTAGCAGGAAAAAAAATACTGTAGTTATCTTTTTTCATATTCTTTAAGCAATATTTCTAGCTTAATATATTGTGCCAGGTTTTCCAATATTAACCAAGAAAGACAGTAAAATTCAATGAACAGCACTCTGACATCCACAATTTAAAACCTGTGATTGAAGTGAAATGTGTAAACTTCTAGTGGGTTATCATGTGCTTTGGAATAGAGTATTGTTGGAAGTAATTAGAAAATATATTACGGTTTCCTGGTAATGAAGGTATGTAAGTTTTAATAATTGTTGCTTTCTGAATAAGTGTCAAACTATATCTTTAAATGTATATGGAGTTACAAGTTAGGTCACTTCTGAATGGAATGTAAAACAATACTAAAATGCTTCAATAACTTATCTCAGTGTTGCTAATAAAAAAAAAAGCTGTTAACCATTAGTGCAGTTTTGAGTCATTTTGTTGGTTAATTCAAGAAAACTCTGAGAAACTGTTGTACCTTTTGGTAGACCAAAGACCACTCATGCAATCCACAGTTGTTTGATGCTTTGAGAGGAAAACTCTACAAAGCTGCTTGTTGGCCTTGTGAAAGATATTTATTAAAAATCCCATCTTTTAAGGCATTAGAATGGTGCCATGTATGGTTAGGCAGGTATAGAAGCGGGGGCAGTAGACTTGTTTCCTCTGTCACAGAAAATACCTTAGGAATGTGGGAGCTGTTTCTCCTCTGTCACTATTAAAATCCAGTAGAAATTTTTTGTGGATGGCACTGGGTTGAAAATGAGCAGTGTGGGTGGATTAAGTGTGTAAATATCAGTGCTGGGGTGCTTGGCCAGGGTGAGCCAAACACAGGGTTCTAGTGCTGCAGCTGGAAATGCAGACTTAGTGAGTGATGGGTGTGCAAGGCCTGTCCCAGTGGAGAAATACAATGATCATACAGAAAGAATGATCTTTCCTGGGTAACCCTGCCCAGCCTCTCTGAAGTCACAGCTCCAATCCTGCTCACTTTGGTTTCCCGTGGGAAGAATGTGCAAGGATCATCCTGAGAATAGCCCCCTTCCCCAGGCCCACGTAGGATTCTCCTGAGGTAAAGCAAGCGTAGGAGAGCAAGCCAGCCTTGCCAGTGCCAGGAGCACCACCCAGGCCCATGGTAAGTGTTTCCAGGATGGGGTCCCTGACAGGTGGCCCACTGTCCGGAGCACCGCTGAGCATGCAGTGGGAGCCAAGGGAAAACATGGCTGGGGCTCCCGGTGTCACGTCTTCATTAATGCTCTCCCTTCTGAATAGCATATTGGTACTTTTTATTTATTCCACAAAAACACCATGAGTCAGGACCTGACATTTTAGTGTTCTGTGTCATACTGAGAAAAATCTGTGGTTCAGCAGTAGGACAATTATATTATTTTGGAAGGGCTAGAAATAATACAGCATTTGTGAGACAACTGTAACATTTATCCAGACTCAGTGTGACATTGTTCTTCCTTTTATTTGGAGAGCACTTCCAAAAAAGTATCAACTAGGAGCACAGAAAAGAAAAAAAGACAAGAAAAAGTGGCAATTATGAATCCATTTAACCCCCATTGGGTATAATCTCATTTTATGTCGTACCGTTGGCTGTTCCATGCCTAAACTTCTATGCAGTGAGCTGTGAATATAGTCCTTATTGTCCTGTGGGCAATATGACTAAGGAAAAAATATCTCTGTGTTACAATGGAGCATTTGTCTGAATGGCATAACCTAAGGTCCATAACATCAAATCTAAAGTTGTAATTATACAGCTGCAGTCACACCACTCAAGTGAAGGCTGTGTCAGCACTTGTATTATATAAGGAATCCTGTTTTCAAGGGTTGATGAGTCATATGCAAAAAACATTTATCACTAAACAATTGTTTTGATTGTTCTGAAGCAACATCTAGGTACAGGCCTTTCTCCATGGTCATATCTTCTGCAGTATGCCATGGTGTACTTTGTTAATGAGTGTATCTTTTTTGAGCTTGAAAATTACCTAGAAAGTTTGCGGGTTTATGCAGTCTGATTATTGTAAAAACATAAAGTGGGAAAAAACCCCAGGGTGGCCAAGGTCTCCACTAACAAGGATTGTAACAAGTGAAATTTGTCTTTCTCAGAAATTATAAAATTTCAGGGAATTTTATATCAGTTTGTCATCCCTGATTTTGCTTCAAGTTCTTGGGTCTGAATGCTTCCTCAGAAGACCCAGTCACAATTTTAGTTTCGAGCTGTCTTGAAATTGAGCCTCTCAAGCTCACAGTAACTGTTACTGCCACTTGAAGCAGCCTGTCATTTGCTGGCGAGGAGCAGACAAGAAAGAGGTTTATTTACAGCAGCACCACAGAGGTGAACCAGGAGCACTCTGCACCCCTCCCGCGCAAATGTCAAAGGATTACATTTAGGATTGAGACCAAATACTGGGATCAAGACCAAATACTGGAAACCACAGCAATTTTCCTACTGCATGAAATTTCTAGATAGGTATACTGGGTGTGAGTGATTTCAGCTAAGACAGGCTCCTGCCCAGAGCAGCGCCATTTACAAACAGGTGTCCCTGAAGCCACCCCCATGTCAGGCATTTGCACCCAGGCTGCCTTGCCCGCCCCATTGTCTGCGGGGCGAGACGAAGGCCAGCCAGTTCCTTTAAGCTGCTCTCCTCTGATCCGGGGCGTCTGTAGCCGTTCCCTGCATAGAACAGCCATTGTTCAGCTGCAGAGCAACAGTGGGGTAGAAAATAGCATGCCATGCTGGGGATCAGAGAGGGAATTGTTCTTTAATTATCTCTTACTGAAGGAAAAACCCAAGGCATATCCCGATATGTGGTATGACTCTGTCAGAACATGAGTCTTTTAAAAACGATTTGGGGATGGGGGGAATCCAATTCAGAAGCTGGCAATCCTCACTTCTCCTGCAGGTCTACCTGTGATTCACTCACTGACCATGGAAAGAAATAAGTTTTCCGCTTTGGATTCTACATTACGAAATGGAAAATAATAGTACTTATCTCCCTGGTAGGAGTGCTGTGAGGATAAATGAATTAATTAATGTTTGTAAAGCACTTTGAAGATGAAGAACATTATATAAGTCCTCAGTGTACAAATGCTTCCTTCTCTGACATAACTACAGTAAGCTATAAAAATTTCCTGCTGAAAATAAACACACGTTGCAAATAAGGGTTGGGGGTGTACAGGGCTGCAGTGCCCCAGGGGTGTGGGTGAGCCTGACATCCAGAGCAGCCCAAGAACCCATCACCAAAACCTCTCTTACCCCTGCCCATGCCCAGCAATGGCGCTCAGGACTCTCTGCAGCAGCTGTGGCGTGCTCTGACCATAATATCTTTTCACCAAATCCATGAATTTTTACCTCAGGCCTCTTTGGGGTACCAGCTGGGCCGAGCTGGCAGGTTTTGGCCATCGCCACATCACACCAGCCTCAGCCCTGTGTGCCACCAGCCACGGCAGGCGATGGCTCAGCAGTGTCTGCTGGGTTGCTCCCTCCCCACCCACTGCTGCACCTGTGTGAGCAGCTCCTTGTCAGGACTGAGGTCCTGCCACACTGTCTGCCACAGTTTGCCCCTCCTGTTCAGGGCCAGTGTGACTGGTCCCCATGGTGCTCAGAAGGTCCCAGTCTGGTGGCTGAATTGGCTCTTGTGTGGTTTTTTATTGAATATCAGTGATTTCAGTCCGCGACTTGGAAGTTAAAATTTTTCTTGCCTATTATTCAATGTCCCCATCCTATATTAGTCTTTGCTCCTTTATTTATTTATTTATTTATTTTATTTTAAATTCAAGCCAGGAACTGTGTTTGACCCCAAAATTCTCACATGAATAGCAAGGCAAATTAAGAGGATGCAGGGAAGAAAAAACCAACACTTCAGCTATATAGAAATGGGACATTTATCAAGAGAGACATATAAGAAAAGGTTTGTGCATTGAGACGAACAGATTAAAGATGAAATTCAGAATTTCTTTGGGGCTCTTCTCAATTCACAGCTGCCACACAGATCAATTTGAGAACCTTAGAAAAAGGCCACTTTAGCCCTGATTGTGTCTCGTTTCAATTTTCCCTTTGCACACCTAACCCTGTTCCAGTCTGTGTGCTTGGTTCTCTTTTAAATCCTTTCAGATTATGCTTGTTAACCTGTTGCTGGCTCAGCCTGCCAGCTGGAGTGCAGAGCAGAGCAGTGTGCTGCTCCTGGGGACTGGAGAGCCCCCACCCTGCTCTCCACTGCCAGCAACTGAGGGCTCTGCTCTCCCTGCTGGGAGTTTGAAGAGGGTGACAGCTTTTACCCAGCAAAGTTTGCTGCCATGCTATTCTCATCCAGATGCCAAACACATTGAGACACATCACTGGCACAACCAGACGTCCCCAAGCCCTGGCCAGCACCAACAAGCACCCAGCGGTGCCGCTGAGTTTTCCATCCCCTGACAGGAGAACTGTTTAATAACGGGAGGGCTTGTGGGTCTATTCACTAATCATTATATAACTGTACATTGGGGTGAAAAAGAAGAAAACAAACCAGAAAAACTTTCCCAAAGGATAGAGGTGGGAATCCCATTAACATGACGGCTCCCTCTTTAGTTGCCAAAATGATTGACAGCAGGATAAGGTCAGAAGATGAAAACCAAGCCATGGGGGACAGGGCAGGAAGAGGAGGGGGCCAATCAGTTGAATAAAAAACTGAGTGTCAGTGCTGGGGAAGGAGAAAACCGACACTCCCACTAGAAAAATCCTCACCCTCTGCTCCCCTACTGTTTGTTTGGGGAAAATGCTGCAGCTTAATCAGAATTATTTACAAGATAATGGTCCATTGTTTGTAGTAAGACAGATGCTGTCTGTGGGAATTTGGTGGTTTATGCTCTATGCATTACAGTGCCATTGCTGTGTGCAGATGGGATCACAGTGGTATTGTTGTTATCCACTTTTTGGAAATTTGGAGGATCCTTACTGTGAAAGGAGGATCCTTAAAGAGAAAAAAGAAAGAGTTTTCTCAGGCCCAGAGCTGGGATTTCTCTTAAGGTAGAACTGTGTTCGTACATGTGTGGCAGAAGAAAGTGGAAGCACTTTGCTTGAGACTTGCAGCATGAGGGGTCCCTGGGCTGACTGTACTTGGTGGTGGCAGACATCAGTCCAAGAGCTGGATGGAGGGAGGGATGGATCCCGTGTGTGTTTCCAAAGGCAAGGAAATACATCCTGGTGGGATATGTCTGTGCTCCCTCCTTTGCTGGGGGCTGGCAGTCACTTGCTTAGAAGGTGGCATGAGAGGTACACAAACCTGACTGTGTGGAAGTCAGGCTGGCCTGGTCAGTGATCATCCTCTGGCTGTGTGACTGCAACCATGGTGTTTCCTGCCATCCTCCCCATGCTGCAAGCTAAACACTGAGCACCTCTGTTCACCAGAAAACTTCACCCTGATGATCTATGGGTGAGGCTGTGGGAAAGGAAAGCTAAATTTCTGCTGGATTAATATTGGAATCAAAAGCCCCAAACTCCTAAAGAGAGAAGTCCATATTTATTTAGATGATCAAATGCAATATTTTATTTTTATTTTGCATTTTCCAGCAGAAAATCTATATCTATAAGCATCCCCTGCTGGCCAAAGTAGAAAGTTCAGAGCCTGGCAAAGGGGACAGGCCTACGATGTGCAGGTGGGTGACCCTCTGCCATGAACTGCTGCACACAAGAGGAATAGGGAGCTCAGGTGAGGTCCATGGAGATGGCTGCTCAGTCAGCATTTCCATGTCACCAGCTGTCTGGGTCTGTCCCAGCAAAGCGTGGAGGACAGCAGCACCCACAGCCCTTTCCCATGACCCTGGGACAGGGACAAGGACCATGCCTTGCAGAGCTCTGCTCTCAGGAGCAAACCCTGCCATGCCTTTGCTGCCTGGCCCACAGAAGCCTGGGAGATGAGAAGATCCTCCTCAGGTCCCTGCACGTTGGAGCCAGGTGCAGGATGGGGGGGTGGAGGGTGCCTGGGTGGGGGTGGGGGGGTGTGTGTGCCTGAGCTTCCTCTCTCAAAAATCTGCTTTTAGTGTGCAATAGCTCACATATTACCTCGGCAGAGATCCGTGTGCACCAAAGGCAACCAAGAGACGACAAATCACCAGAAGGGCTCCAGAGGGGATTTTGAGCATCCACGTCTGGTATCCCAAGATCCATTAGCTTGCAGGTAAAATGGAAAACTATGACCATCTCTTTTGTATGCAAGATAATTAAGCTTGTCTTTCCATCGCTGCAAAATACCTGAGTTTCCCTGGAGAAAGCAGAGGGCCTGGGAATGGGGAATGAGACAGGGAAGGGCAAAGAATGGCTGACACATTTTTTGGGTCTATGCAGCTGGAAATGGGCTTCCAACATTAGCATGTTCCCCTTTGGATGGGCTTTTCCTGAAATGGGTGGTGGGAGATGGCAGCTCCTGAGCCCTCCCTTCCCTCTGGGCTCAGTGTGCAGCCAGGGATGGAGCTGATAGCATCAGATCATGAGTGGAAACCACTTTGCCCAAGAAAAGGGATCTCCTCTGACTTTTGTGAAACAGAGTATTCCAAGAATACCCTTGAAGGGTTAGATTGGCATGGGAGATTGCAATTCCTGATTGCATTTTTTCCTAAGTATCTCCAGTGAGATCTGTACTGGAAGCTCTAAGTTTTTTTTTCTCTAAGTCAGCATTTATTTGCAGAATCCTAATTTTGTATTTCCTGACATTTAAACTTTTCAGCCTAATGTTCTAATAAGGATTCTGTCTGTCCATCTAAATAAAGCTTCGTTCTAATGAGGACACCATCCATCTCCTGAGATGGAGCCATAATGACTTCCAGCCTCAGTGTAATTTTAGCTAGGCTCCCTTCCCCACCCTCTTCTCCCCACAGACCTTTGTTTGGGGTGAAAATTATCTGTTTTGGGATGAAGTTGTGCAGAATTTCATTTTGGGTCAAGTGACTGAGCTATTGTGTGAGCCTCTGCTTTCTCTCTGAAAAGGGGGATTTTGCTCACTCCCCGTTGTATGTTCAGTGCCTGCTTATTTGCAATTTCTGTTCATAAGACCGTGGGTTTTCATGCCAACGATTTTCTGTTTGAGTTGTTGGAGTAGGGAGGTTGTGGGAGCATGCCAGTGTCAAAGGTTGTCACTTGAATGATAATTAATAACATTATCAGACTGATTATGTGTTTAGATGTCCAGAATCAGGAGTGAATTGAACTTGTTAAATTTAATTCCTACCTCCGAATGACTGGGATATTGGCGTGCTCACCAGTCTTGCGTTTGCATAAAGGACAAAACTGGGAATTTCAAAGGGCAATGACTAATGAGAATTGCTGAAATTCTGGGCTTTTGGAGCTTGCAGGGCTTCTCCTACGGCACCATCGCTGTGCGAGCGTTTGCTAGGCAGGAGCAGGCACAGAGTGGGTACAGGATGGTGTTTATAGACCCTGGTTTCACTCTGCCAGTTGTTGACTGAAACATCAAGTCATTTGAGATTGGAGATTATGTTTTTTAAGGTCCAGGAGAGCCATTTCACATGCAACTGATTACCTCTGTCAGAGGCAGGAGAGCCAGGTCCCACCTTGGTGGGTGGGATCTGAACTCATGCTTTCAGAGGTCAATAACAGGGGTTTTAGACCTTAGTGCTTCTCAGTCCCTTATAGCCAGACCTTTTCTGTTAAAACTGTTTAAACTGCAAACCACTAATAAAAGGATCATATGTGTTTCCCACTGAACAGGTTCTTTAAGGCTATTATGATAATTAAAAACATATGGTGCCTGTGCAAGTCAGAGGGAAACCACAGATGTACAAATTAGGTATTATATAAGGTTTTTCTATTTTGCCCTTTCAAAAACGACAAGTCAAAGAAGTATAAGGAGATAAAGATGATATTTTTCTGGAGATGGTAGGTAGGCATTTTGGACTTTTAATCATGAAATATGTAAACCACCTTTCTTATACATAATCAGAGCAAACTCTTTCTAATAAGCAGGAAGAACAAAACATAGTAGCATAAGACTGCAGTATTTATGGAAGGCATAAGGAAACACTTTGTTTCATACAAGTTATTGGAGACCAAGAAACCTTTTGCATTTTTTATGATGTTTCCCTGCACAGACATAGAGGATTATATTTATTAAATATTGAATTATATTGAAATTGGATTGATGCAGCCAAAGAAGGACATTTCTTTGTATTCCATTTTTTCTCCTTTTAAAAAAGGGAAATGTACTCATATTGATTGCAGTACAAGTAGTCATTTGTTTTAATTTAAAAATATAGGATTGATTTTGAGAAGGTGATAAATACTGCTAATAAAAAAAATCAAAATGGGGATTTATAATGATTCTCTGTTAAGTCAATGGTTTAGAGGGGCTAACTCATAATAAAAGTAGAGACGTGCTGAAATATCCATAGCTAATGGATTATTTGCCATTTGCAAGTGCTGCAAACTTTCCTTGGTTTGCTGGGTCCTGCTACAAAAAGTAGAATTTATATCATCTAATGCTCCTCACTCTTTGCTTTGTCTTTCTCGTGCTGAAAATGGGCAGCTGAGGGTCTAGCAACCAGCTGCGGGGCCTGCTCCCTATGTGGATGTGCACAGGTATCCCAGAGAGGGGCCAGAGCCAGGTGTGGCTGCAGCAATGGGGCTTGGATATCCCAGAGAGAGCCCAGAGCCAGGTGTGGCTGCAGCCATGGGGCTCGGGTATTCCAGAGAGAGCCCAGAGCCAGGTGTGGCTGTAGCCATGGGGCTCGGCTATCCCAGAGAGAGCCCAGAGCCAGGTGTGGCTGTAGCCATGGGGCTCGGGTATTCCAGAGAGAGCCCAGAGCCAGGTGTGGCTGTAGCCATGGGGCTTGGCTATCCCAGAGAGAGCCCAGAGCCAGGTGTGGCTGTAGCCATGGGGCTCGGGTATTCCAGAGGGAGTCCAGAGCCAGGTGTGGCTGTAGCCATGGGGCTCGGCTATCCCAGAGAGAGCCCAGAGCCAGGTGTGGCTGTAGCCATGGGGCTCGGCTATCCCAGAGAGAGCCCAGAGCCAGGTGTGGCTGCAGCCATGGGGCTCGGGTATTCCAGAGAGGGGCCAGAGCCAGGTGTGGCTGTAGCCATGGGGCTCAGCTATCCCAGAGACAGCCCAGAGCCAGGTGTGGCTGCAGCCATGGGGCTCGGGTATTCCAGAGAGAGCCCAGAGCCAGGTGTGGCTGCAGCCATGGGGCTCAGCTATCCCAGAGACAGCCCAGAGCCAGGTGTGGCTGCAGCCATGGGGCTCGGGTATTCCAGAGAGAGCCCAGAGCCAGGTGTGGCTGTAGCCATGGGGCTCAGATATCCCAGAGAGAGCCCAGAGCCAGGTGTGGCTGCAGCCATGGGGCTCGGCTATCCCAGAGACAGCCCAGAGCCAGGTGTGGCTGCAGCCATGGGGCTCGGGTATTCCAGAGAGAGCCCAGAGCCAGGTGTGGCTGCAGCCATGGGGCTCAGCTATCCCAGAGACAGCCCAGAGCCAGGTGTGGCTGCAGCCATGGGGCTCGGGTATTCCAGAGACAGCCCAGAGCCAGGTGTGGCTGTAGCCATGGGGCTCAGATATCCCAGAGAGAGCCCAGAGCCAGGTGTGGCTGTAGCCATGGGGCTCGGCTATCCCAGAGACAGCCCAGAGCCAGGTGTGGCTGCAGCCATGGGGCTCGGCTATCCCAGAGAGAGCCCAGAGCCAGGTGTGGCTGTAGCCATGGGGCTCGGCTATCCCAGAGGCAGCCCAGAGCCAGGTGTGGCTGCAGCCATGGGGCTCGGGTATTCCAGAGAGAGCCCAGAGCCAGGTGTGGCTGCAGCCATGGGGCTCGGGTATTCCAGAGAGAGCCCAGAGCCAGGTGTGGCTGCAGCCATGGGGCTCGGGTATTCCAGAGAGAGCCCAGAGCCAGGTGTGGCTGCAGCCATGGGGCTCGGGTATTCCAGAGAGAGCCCAGAGCCAGGTGTGGCTGCAGCCATGGGGCTCGGGTATTCCAGAGAGAGCCCAGAGCCAGGTGTGGCTGCAGCCATGGGGCTCGGGTATTCCAGAGAGAGCCCAGAGCCAGGTGTGGCTGTAGCCATGGGGCTCGGGTATTCCAGAGAGAGCCCAGAGCCAGGTGTGGCTGTAGCCATGGGGCTCGGCTATCCCAGAGAGGGGCCAGAGCCAGGTGTGGCTGTAGCCATGGGGCTCGGCTATCCCAGAGAGGGGCCAGAGCCAGGTGTGGCTGTAGCCATGGGGCTCGGGTATTCCAGAGACAGCCCAGAGCCAGGTGTGGCTGCAGCCATGGGGCTCGGCTTTGCCGGCCGTGCCCTGCTCGTTCCCCTCCGCCCCGCTCCCGCCCCTCGGCACCGGGACGGGCAGGGCTCGGCAGCACCGGGAGCCCTGCGACTCTTGCCTGTAGGCCTGAGCTGTCTGTGCCCAGCATCTGCCTGGCACCTTGCTGTGCCTCCGGCCACAGAGACCCTGCTCTTGCCCCTTGGGGACACGCCTGCCGTGTCCCTGCGAGGATCGGGGCCGCTGCTGTCGCGGGGCACAGAGCACAGCCGGGCCGGGGATGGAGGACGCCCCTTCTTGTGGCTCCCCGGGCACGGCACGGAGAGCGCCCTGCCCACGGTTGCGCCTGTCTCTGTCCCCGGGGGGGAGTGCTCTCCACCCGGCAGCCCCAGGAGCCAGCCCGGGTGTGCCGGCTGCTTCTGCAGCCCGGCTGGGGCGCTCCGCCCGGGGCACCCCGTGTCCCCCAGCACTGCCACCCCGGGCAGGCTGCCTGCTCTACAGCCGGGGTATCACCCCCGCTGCAGCTCAGCCTTTGCAGACACCTTGCTCTGTTCACTGATGCTTTGTTCTGTCACTTAGCAAAATGCAGGGATTTTTTTCCCCCCATTCTTTCCTTCCTCCCAAATAAACTTTTAGAAGAGTGAAAATGCAAATCTTGGGAAATAAGAGCTGGAGAAGCCTAATGCTAACACTTCAGGTTTGCAGGAGTGGTGGCTGAGCAGGCATTTCTGAACAGAGTCTTTTCTTTTCTTGAGTGAGTGATAGCAAACTCAGTGTTATTTCGCATGTAGGTATTACCATTTTAACTTTTACTGAGGTAAAATAACACCTTGTCACTCAGTGCAAATACCAATCACAAAATGAATTAATTGTAATAACTGTTGTCAACAGAACAAAAGACTTGTTGCTTTCCTAAGCAGATTTCAGTGCCACTGATAACTATATAGAGAGGTTCCCTTTGGGCTTATTCAGTGTATGTAGTCAGAACATAATTTCATCTGTCTTTCTCCATACTTTGTTGTAAAAGTCTCAGAAACTGAGTTAAAAACCTATATTTTTTTATAATCGCTAAGCATACATTTTTCAACCCTTATGATTTTTTTCTCACAGAATCCCTAAACATTTTTAGTAGTTAATTAACACTTCTTTTGTGGCTAATTTATTAAAGAATTAACATGTTTATAACAGTCTGCAGAATCTGTTGGTTCACCTTATGGTGTGATGGACAGTTACATTGAGAGAAAATATGGGCAGCTGTTTTGCTACACAAAATAAATTTTTGCCAATGTTACTTCTTCAGCCAGTTGTCTTTATCCAAGACGAACACTGCTATCCCAATAAATGGGGAAAGTTTCATTTGAAAATGGGGGAAGAGAGAAAAAAATAGCCAAGAAAAGCAGAATTCTTCATACTTGTGCTGACCACAAATTTATTCAAGCAAAGTTTTGGATGGGGGGGGTGGGGGAAACTAATTAAGTAGTTTCACAATGGAGCCTCAGTACAGCAGGAATTAGTGCCAATATGCTATACTCATTTTACATGGCTATTTAGCTTAATAATCAAAAACACTATGGCATATCCTCTACATTATACTGCAAATGCTATGTATTTTCTTAAAGAAACACACATTAATATTGCAGCCTGCAATAGTCAGACATTGCTCACTGACATGGAACAATCAGATTGCCAGTGGAACAGACACTTATTAGGAACTGACCCACACAGCAGTTAGAGATCCATTTTACATCCTTATTTAACAGAATGTGTATTTTAGATTGCTCCCTCCCTCTTCCCTTTCAAAATATAGCAACAGGCTTCAGTGCTCCCTGCCCTCCTTGGGAGCAGAATCACAAACTAATATAAACTACATGGAAAAGTAATTATCCCTGTATCTTCCCCCAGAAATAAGATGGAAATCATGAAAATGCCTCACATAAAAGTCTGTTTGGGTAAGGCTGCCTTGTGTGAAGGGTGGGAGGCTAAAGAAGCACCAGTGGAGCAGCTGAGCATTGTTAGCCAGGGACTGGGTCCAGCTGCTCTCCCTTGGTTAAACAGGCTGCACCTCTCCACTGCAGCACCCTCCTGCAGAAGAGCAAGAAGCACTCTGGGACCACAGTAAGACCTTGCTGAAATCTTTTCCTTTCCAAACATGTTTGGGGTGGAGGGCCAGGAGCCTGCACAGCTCCTGTCTGGGCTTTGCAGTGGGTAATAGTGCCATACTGTCATGCAGCCTTGATGCGGCGAATTTCAGACATTTCCCCTCCAACCCTCTGCTGTCAATAACATTTGGTTTGACTTTCTTGTTGGCAAATGCTGTGTCTTCAGCCACCAGTCGGTCAAATGTTCCTGCTTCTACAGGGAACTTGCTTTTTGCGTGGGCAGCTTGGCTCTGCAGCTGCAATAGAGCATCTGTCTGCCTCGCATGGGCTCGTGGTGCCGGGGAAGGACCCGCTGGCTCACTGCTCTGCAGGGCTGACACATGACTCAGTGGAAGCTGCAGCACGTTTGTTCTCACAGTCTTCTCTCCTTTTCATTGTTTAATGTAAACAGTTTTGAATGTGCCTGAGTGATTTTTGTCTCGTGTACTTCCCATGGCAGATGGGACATCCATGATGATTGTGCTGGAGTGTGAGTGGTTTTGTTCCAGCAGCCTTGGGCCAAGGCTGTGGATGTTCTCCTGTGCATGCACAGGGATGTAGGAAGGCTTGTTCAAGAAATTCATCCTGCAGTTCAGGTGTTTATCAGAGAGAAGTGGTTGTGGGAGGCAGCTGCTCCTTGGGCCTGTGGCTTTCGTGGTGCTGTGGTTTTTAGGGCACCCAGCCAGCACTGCCTGGGTTCTGCTGCACCTCTGGCATTGCTCCTCTGCTTGGGCTTGCAGCTTACCTGAAGTTGTAAGGTTTTGGACAGAGGCAGCAGCACAAAAAAGCCTGACCAGCATCTTCTGTGTGTTCTAATGCTGTGGGGGGGGGGAATAGCAGCTCTGCTTGGGATGCAGCAGTCATCCTTGTATGGACTCATGGGGTGTTTTCAGAAAAAGCCAGTGTTAAAAACCTGGGTCAGGCTGGCCATGGGCAGCACAAATGGGCCAGGAGGACAGGTCCACTTCCCCTCTGCCAAGCCTGGGAGTGTGTGCTATGTGAGAAAGCGGGGAGGGAGCATGCAGTGCTCCTTACCCCCCTGTCTGCTGCCCCCCTCCCCTCTCACCCATTTATATCCCAGTAAATCTGTTTGAAAGATAGAAAATACTCCCAGCTTCTCATATAACGCCATCTCTTGTGCTGACTGGTGCTTTTTGCTGCTGTAACTTGGCTGTTGCATTGTTTGCCCACTGTTCCTTAGAGGCATGTCAGTGATGCTGTTCCACTTTGGGAAGTTGGAAATCAGGGTGCCCCAGGTCGGGTGGCTCCAGCCCTGGCTATGAGTTTCCACAGCAGAGCCCGGCAGCCCGGGTGACTGGCAGGATGGGACCTGGGCTCTTTTGTTGTCACCGGGGCTGATTTTGGATTTGCTTCTCAGCCATTGCTGTTCTGTAGTTTTTTCTGCTCCTCTTTGGGTGATTAACTGCGAAAAGAAGCGTTTCTCGTTTCTGCAAGCCGCTCCTCTCCCTGCTTCTTGGCACTAGTTGCTAATCAAAACAGGTCTTTGATAGCCAAATGGCATTTGGCTGAGCCAAACACAGAGCTAGACACACAGGCTTCTTGTGATTAAGTGCTTTATTAATGTGAGGTTTAATGCAAGTTCACTTGCAGCGTGAGGACCCAATGGTAAATGTTCAACAATCTAATTCTGTAGCACTGTGTTTTATTTAGCATGAAAATATTCCTGGGTACACAAAAACAGTGTTCTGCTTAGGAGCAATGCTTCAAAGGATTTTAAAATATTGATTTTTTTGTTCCTTCCAGGGCAAAGGTGTGTTAACCTGTCACTTCATAAAGGGACAAGCTGCTTTTTTTTTTTTTTTTTAATCAGACCTGTTTCTATAGATAAACAAATGCTGAGTTATAAACTAGTAAACTTTTACCATATTTGTATAATTCATGTTCATATGATACCAGAATATTCCAAGAGACATTTTGGGGAAATTTCTAAAATAAATGTGCTTCCTGGCAGAGACCTTGTGCGCCAAGTTTTAGCCTGGGCTGCATTTTCACAGTTGAGTTATAAACCCCTGAAAAACAGGATTTATAATGGAAATGCTGACACCACCTTAACCATAGCACTACTATCTGGTGCTGCTATAATATACTGTACGAAGAAATCAGTTCATTAGTTAGTTATAAACAAAGGACAGAGATAGTAAATTACAGTAGGTATTTCAGCAGTTTTCTATATATTTATGACACAAAAATATGCAGCTGCATTTTATTTCTTGAGACAGTATTTAAGGATTTCAGATTTAATACACGTTAGTTTGGTTATGCACATTGTGCATTTTGGTCGTGCTGTTCCTTCTTGTAGTTTTATTCATGGTATTTTCTTCTTTCTCTGTTGCTCATTAGAAAAATGTTAAAAATCCATTTTCATCTGATTAATAATAAAGCTGATCACATGTAACCTAATTTTCATTCACTGCTGCCCCTGTCTGTGGAGTCATATACAAAGTGACCTTTGAATCACCACTGGGCCCATAAAGCACAATAAGCACCATTGTCCTGTCAAAAATTGAAGATGTTTTACATCATTACAAAATTTAATGTTCCATCTTTTCAAATGCACTACTTTTCAAAGGCCACATTCCAATTGAAGCTCATTAAAATCAGACTCAAGTTTCCTGTGGTGGGGATGAGAAAGAGTTTCTCATGCATTCGGAGTAATATGAATCACTCTTTTAAAACAGATATGGTTACATATTAGTTTTGAAAGGTACAGTAACTGCTGAGCCTCCACTGTCTGCAACAGTGAGGCTTTTGTACTTATAAATCTAATAACTGCCTCCTGATCCCTTGTACTTCATCCACACTGTATCCTATTTACTTATGAATAAATCAACTTTCTAAATAAAATTGTTGTTCAAAAGTTCAGGGGTTGAATTATAGGAGTCTCTGGCTCAAAGCTTCTATTAAGGTTTTAGCAGACATCTGTAAAACTCTTGTTAAAAAAATCAGTTTTTCTCCAAACTCCTTGAATACATTAGATTTGGAGAACCAAATTCTTCTCTATAGCAATCCTTTAAAGTCTGCTGAATTACACAGAGGCTGAATTTGCTTCCTAATCTTATGGAAAAATTTCTCATAGTATTTTATTTATAAATCAAATAGAACTTTGATAAACTGGTGGCTGAAATGGGCTGTGTGTTGGTAAATATATTATCGTGCTCATACTATGTTAGTAGAGTTATACTCAGAGTAGTAGAAATATTCAGGTATTCAATGGAACAACTTTAAAAGGCTGGCTGCCCCTCCATCCCTCTTTCATTGTGAGAGGTGGTGGCAAGATCCATGTAACCCCATTTCCCCAAACAAAAGCAAAACAGAAAGTTATTTCAAGTCTTTGAAGAGTTAATTTGCACTGCTATATATATACATATGTGTATATATATATTTATATACACACACACACACACACGGCTGAATCTCATGTGTATGGACGTGCATGCTGCTACCCTACATGTAAAGCAGATGTATATAAATATTATTGCACATTTGGTTTACTGCAGCTATTACATGATCTCACATTACACAGAAGGAGTTCTGTATATTGGTCACATGCAGTATAAACTGTGCTGCAAAACACAGTGCATTAAACATTTTATGAAGAAGATAGGCACAAATACATGGTGAATCCTATTTTCAACTGTTGACAGACACTGAGCATGTTTCCTCTAAGTTTATGATCATGAAACTGCAGCTATAATTTGCCAGGCACTGTTGCAAGTGAGACAGAAAGAGCAGGAATATCAGTCTTTTATCAATATTGCATTAAGACACTATTGCATTTTCAATCTTCCTAGTATAGCTCGTTAACATGGTGTGTTAGCATAACACGTGATAAAATCAGGTGCAGACCATTCTCACATTTTAGTTATAATGTTTTTAATGTTTATGGTGATATAAAAAGATGTAAGAGAGTACAAACCCAGTGTGAGCTCTGTGGATATCAAAAGCGACAGACCGGGCAACTCTTACATAGGTCAAGAATATGGAATACCACACGCTGATATCCCATTTAGCATTGAGATTTTGCTACACACTTCAGTCATATTTTTACTATAGTATTGTACAATACCAGACATTCTCAGTTCTCATATTCTGGGCTGTGTTCTGTGTGCTGAGATAATACTGAATGAAATTCTTTGACTTTTCATGGTAATAGTAATCTTAACCTCATTTAACATACAACTAGAAGCAGGTTGGGTTGATTCATGAAAAATATAAATCATTGGATAAAGGTGTTGCTTCTAAGCCGTCTGTAATTGTTGGTGCTCTGGTCACTTATATCATGATTTCTGCATCATGTTTTAGTCTCAGTGTTTGTGTAGGTTTCTTCATTTGTTGCTGCTAATAACAGCTAGCATTCATGATTTTATTAACTGGGGATATCAGTATTATTGAAAGTACCAGGTATTGCAGTCAAGCCTGTCCCCGTATTTAGATAAAATTAGCTGGTTTCTCATCTGCTTCACGTGGTTTGCTGTGGATGATGTTTGGTGATGGCCAGGTTTCACACCTCCTGTCATCTCCCAGCCCACCGTGGTGGGGCTGTGTCTTGCTGGAGGATACCCTTTCTTCCCCTTCACCCAGGGCTTTCTGAAAAAGCACGTGAAACTTTTCCTCCCCACTCTGTAAAGGCCAGACCTTCCATCCTGGCTTTTACAGCTCATATGGAAGTGAATAAACTTTGTGGCCTGCTAAGGGCTGCTTTACGAAGTGCTAAAAGGCTTTAAAACAGCAGCACCACAGAGGCTTCTGCTACAGGAGGCAGTGGCCAGGTGGGGGTCCCACAGGGCTTCACTCCTGCACTTCCCACTGGCACCCCAAATTGGGAATGGTCCCTAATTCTGAATAATTTATGCCCTTTTTGGGGAGCTGCAGCCCTGGCAGCCATAGTGCCTCCAAAGGGTGCTGATCAAAGCTCCTTCTTCCAACTGGAGTAGGCTTTTTTGGGCAGGGTCTCCCCAGGATTGTGGGCAGTGAGGTTATCTTAGCTCCCTCAAGTGTCTGCATCTGCACCAGAGTGGTACCTGCCTTCCCCAAACACCTCTTCCTTCTGTGCAAAGAATCACACATTTCTTCAATCAGAATTTCTGATTTTTGACCCAGGGTTAACACTCAACCTCTGGAATTGACCTCAAAAATTGAAGATCAGTAGATTGTATAAAACAAAGCTTGTAATACTTTTCTCACTCTTCCTGACAAATGCTAAATATCACCTTTCCCACTTCCAGGCTCAGTGGTGCAGCCTTGGAGAACAAGAATAGAGATTGCATCTCTTGCTGCAGTTCAGCTCTCAGGTCACATTCTCAGCTGTGGTAATTAGTAACAAGCATCTGTATATGCAAGAAAAAGGGGGGTAATTCCAATTCCTGTGTAGTCCTAGGAAGAAACTTGAATAAAAAAAAAAAGGGACCACCAGATTGCTTTGTTCCTTTTACCCCTCTTGCACTTGGTGAATCCACAGCTGGTACTGACAGTACTTAAAAGGGTTAGGGTATATTCTGAGCATGCTATGGCATAACAGCCACCCAGCAGGGTGAGCTGCTATTGTGCATCAGCCAGAAGTGGAAAAATACTGACAGCAAAACTCTTAAGCCCTCTCTTACAGGGAGCTTTCCTTGACCATTTCTCTCACCTTCTCAGGAACCAGACTCATGGGGAGACCTTTATTCCCACCCACCTTTTCTTTCTTCGTATGCCTGATTGTCCCACAGGCATCTCCTGCTGCAGCAGACCAAGAGGTCTGTCTGTCAAACATAGGTGGCTGCTGAATGGGGGAGAACTTCCTCTACTCATGATAGTAGCATGTGGAATGAATAGAAAATTTTTCCTTTGAGGAAAAACTTCAGTCAATCTACACTTGTCTATTTAGGACAAAGCATTTAATTGGAATTTCCTTCAAACTTTATGTTTAAGTACTTTATTTGCCCCATTTAATTTTCTTAAGCAGAGTCTATAGACAGATGCCTCTCTTAGGACCGGGTCTTTTTTTTTCTCATTTAGAGCATTGGGCTGCCTACATCAGGCAGCATTAAAAATTCAAGATTTGCCCTCATCGGTGATTACTTTGAATAGGAAGCAGGTTGTTACTGTATAGCAGGATACAGTGGTTACAGGACTGAGAGTGTGGGATGGTGCTCGCTGCATGTACACCTTTAATAACAGCACTTCTGCATCTACACATTGTTTGCATTTTCCATCTTGTGCTCTTCCATAACAGTGGATGCAAATGCAAACAGGCAATTTCTCTTGGCTTTGATGGGCTTTTCCCTGGAAAACATAACTCCTTGTGTTGTGTAAACTTAGCTGGCAGTAGGTGCATTGACAGGGTCAGTAAGCGTGTTATACCAGTGCACACATGAATAAAGTTCTGAAATTCGCTAATAGGCAGAAACTTTTCAGATGTTATGAGTGGAGTTACTATGCTATCTTAATAAGCATTTCAATGCATTTCAATAACAACTTACTAAATAAGTGATTTTTGTGTCAGATTAACAAACTGCTGGTACCTAAGCAATATGCATGTTTTGGGAGAGGGATGTTTTGCACTTTCCTAGTTTTTTCCTAGGGATTTTTTCTGCATCATGAGATGAAAACAGAAGGAATGTCCCTGCTCCAATGAAGAAGACAGATCCCTGCATGCATTTCAAATTTAAGGTTGTGTGTAGTGGTATGGATGGCAGAAGACCCCAGTAAGCAACGCAAATATAGATGTGCTAACTTGAAAGCTAATACCAAAATTAGATTTATAACTATGTAAGACATAAATCTGAATATTGGTAGCTAAGATCCTTAGGGATTGCAGGTGCATTTTAAAATTACGGGTACTGTGTTGCTTGTATATCCTGCATCTGACCATGTTTCTGCCAGAGAACAGGAAAGTCTCCTGCTCAATACTTCAAAGCCATCCTCATCTCTTCAGAAACCCAGAAAAAGCTTGTTTTCTGCTCCTGCCCATCCTGCACACCCAGCTTATTCATTAGCAGACTAGATCCTCATTATGATGATCTCATTCATTAGCAGACTGGATCATCTGGTGCTTCCAAACTTCTTGTTTCAAAGTGCTGTCTTCAAAGTCAGCAGCTGAGAGTGCCAGGCTGTGTCGGGGCTGCTTGGGCCATGGAAGCTGTGCTGTGAGCTCGTGTCTGCTAACGAGTGAGCTGGGTGTGCAGCAGGGACCTGCAGGAACAGCCATGGGGACACCTCCTAGGAATTGCCAGTAGAGCACCCAGTCATGGCAGTGCAATGTGAGTGCTTAGGGGACTGGCTGGCAGGCTTCAAGATGAGTTCAAGTACATCATGACTGCTAAACTGAGTTTTAAAGCTGGGGCAGCAGGAAGGGTTGCATGGGTGCGTGCATGGGGGCAGGTGGGATTTATTCTGTAATTTTCATAGCAGACATTTTTTAATTTGAAATTTCTTTTATACATTCAATAATGAAGCTCTAAAATTGTGTAGCAATTAAGTGAGAAGTGCTGTCCAGGTAGAATCAAATGGCAAAATGTGACTTTTTAGAGGAGAAAAAAAAACCAAACCGCCAAAATGGTTCCATGCTTTTTCTCTAAGCATAAGAACATCCAGCTTAAATAGAGTATTCAATTTTTAATGAATTGGGATCTTAGTGTCCTATGATCTATGGATGAGGAGTTAAAATATGATAAATGTGCCCACACAACTGACAGAATCATGCATGGCATAGTTCCTTTGGAAGATACTAATTTGTTTTTTTGTTTGGTTATTTGGGGTTTTTTTTAAGATTTCTGCTTAGATATATTCTTGATCATGAACATAAACTGATAAGTGATTTGCAGCAGTTTTAATCATTTCCTCAAACATTTTTACTTCTTTAAATGAACTGTACTTTAACCTAAATTGTTATGCCTCTCTCCTACTTGTAGAAGAGAGGAAGGTTTTAAAATGATCTAATACGGGACAGTATTTAGCATTCAGCATTTTCTAGCCCAAGAAACATTATATAATAATCTATAATCAAAACCACTAAAAACCTGTTAACTGCTAAATTCTGTTTCATTCTAACATTACAACTAAAACTCATTTATAAGTAAATGAAAGTCAAGAGGATTAAATTCAATTAAAATTACTTTGAAGTATGGGGGGAAAATGTTTCACGGTGATATAAATCAACATATTGTTATTGCCTTCTTTTCCTTATCCGCTAAGGGTCTCTAAAGCAAAATGTAGTTTAAATTATACATGGAGAACAAATAGAGAGAAAAGAACGCCATGCACCCACAAGCACAACCCAACTCAAATGAAAGGTTTGGGTGTACTTGTGGATGAATGGTGTGCTTTTCTGTATGCTTTGCAAGCCAGAATTGTGGAAGGTTTCTCCCACTTGCAGCCTCCATACCTTCATTGAGTGCAGTATAAATAGAAATCCAATTAAAGTACATCTTTGTTATAAAAAAGAGGGAGACAAACAAAAAAACAACACCATTTTAGCGTGCATGCATTTTTTACTGAAAGTAGGATCTCAGCAGAGAAATTAACTTTAATAATCTATGGATTACAAGACATATCAAACCTTCAAAGCATTGCAGTGTTAGATCTATTCTCAAAAGGGTTTAAATTACTTTAATAGTTAATAATAAGTGATATGACTCATTTTTCCAAGTAAATCAAAATCAGTTGTCATTTGTACATCTGGTCTCCAAACCTCTTAATTATGGCAAAGAAATTCCTCGGTACCTACTGAGCACATCTGAGGTGTGCAATACTAAAATGCACTCTTATTTTTTCCATTGCTGTTTGATGATTTAGGACATAAACCCAATGCAAAGCAGAGAGCAATGTTTTAAGTTTCCCTCTAACCCAGCAAACATCAAGTCCCACTAGAGAAACATGCAGCCACCCTACAGAGAAATTCAGGGCACACCCTTACTGTCAATTGAGCTATTGATCTTGAACATGCAAGGAGCACTTGGAAACCCATCTATGTGCAGATATGCAAATCATGAACATCCCATTGAAGACATTTTTACTGAAAGCAGGCCCAAATCGTCAACCTTCCTGAAAAGTCATTGCGGGCCACTAAAAATCAGCAATCGAAAATTTCCCTAACTCCTTGCCTAGAGAAGTTTGCTCCCATGAGCAAGATCAGGACCATAGAAAAACAATGCTATTGTTGTTTAAGAAAAGAACCTCACTGTCTGCTTTAAATCATATATTGTTCCCACAGGTTTCAATTACTTCACATAACGAGACGGTGCCAGCGTGTAACAATGGCGTGGCTTTCTGTCTCCATGGCTCTGGTACAATACTTTTAAATGAATTATCAAACTGATCAAAACAAACATTGTTCCCCTCATTACTGCGCTGCAACCTCACCATTAGCAGAGTTAGCATCCACACATGTAGCCAAGTGCCTGGGGACACAGATGCTTGCTGGGCAAGTTGCTCTCCCAGCAGGAGAGGCTGCAGGGCTGGGGACAGAGCTCCTCTTGCTGCCAGGGGTGGGCAAGGTGCTCCTCCACCAAGCACCTGGCCCTGTCCTTAGTGCATGGCGATGTATGAGCATCAACCCTCTAAGATCCCGCACAGCAGCTTGAAGAGGTCTGAGGGTAGGAGTTCTTTTTGAGGGGAGATTTTAAAGAAGGACTAAAGTCGCCCTCATGTTTGTCCGTGCTTGTAAAAATCAGCCTATAAAAAGCACAGTTAAAACATACTCAACAGCAACTTCAAATGGTTAAACTATTTTGCATTATCCCTTCAAAGGCCACACAAAGTACAGATAATTCAGTCTTGAATCCTAACGTTTGTATGGGAAATATGGAGTGACTCTTGGCTGGCTGTTTTTTGCAGTTCACAAGATTGAATAAGGGAGTCCAGAGACAGAATCACGGAATCACAGAATAGTCAGGGTTGGAAGGAACCTCTGGAGCTCATCCAGTCCCTATCCCCCTGCCAAGGCAGGGTCACCTGGAGCAAGTGCATGCAGGAACCAGGCGGGTTTTGAATGTCTCCAGAGAGAAAGGCTCCGCAACCTTGCTGGGCAGCCTGTTCCTGTGCTCAGCCACCCTAAAGACAGGGGGCAGGAAACAGATTTTGTTCTCCTCTTGCTCTTTTTCAGGTATAATGTCTTGATAAGATTTTGGGTTGTTTTAAAATAGTGATCTACATTTTCTTTAACTGCAGCAGTCTTTTTGTCCCTTGCTGTGAGAATTTAGCTGTGTGTCCATACCACAGCACCCACCAGCTCCAGGGAGGTTCTCTTGCAGGCACAGCTGGCCCCAGCCAGGCAGCACGGCTGTGCAGGCAGCGTGTGTGGCAGCTCCTGCTGCAGCAGGCTGCTCCATGCAGCCAGGCAATACCAGCTGAAAAACAGCAACACCCTCCCCACCTTGCCCAAATACATCTGCGGATAAATACCAATTGTAATAAATTGCAATTTTCATAGCCATTACAGCTTTTTTATCCCCTCAGACCTGAGCTGGAGTTTTACCACTGGGTAGGATGGGATCCGTGCTGAAAGACAGCTCTCATGCTCATAGATGCTTTGCTGGCAGATCTGTGAACTTTTTGCCATTAAGTGAACTTCTGCAGTTGTGCTGTTGCATTCATTTTGCAAGTAGTAATTTAAGCTCACTGCACCTTGGAAACCGTTTGAATATTTATAATTTTAGGTATTTATTTTCAAAGTTAAATTAAAACACTTGCAACTAACCCTACTTTTTTGTCTTGCAATTAACCCTACTTTTTCCACCACTCCAAAAACAAAACCTCCAGTCTAATAACCTTTATTTATAGATGGCAATAAGCATATTTAGCAATTTTATTATTCATGACCCTTGTACTAAATATCATAATCAGAATACAGATGTATGAGATAATTTCTATATGGAAGTCACTGCAGTAATTCTTGTAAAATAAAAATAGCATTGTGTTCAGAGAAATAATATGTCCATATTTAATGCGTGTCTTAGTACAAACTAAGAGACCACACAGTGTTTTTTTGAAAAGTCCTACATTAATAACAAGCTTCATGAATAGAAACAAAGCTCTAAAAATGTGACTTTTAGTGTTAACTTTATTTTCTGTCACATGTTTATATTCTTCCATATATAGTCCTTAGATTTTTAATACAAACAGGAAAGGGACTGCTGTGTGCTTTGTGTGAACACATAATCAGCAAATGTGCAATTTCTTTCACCAGTTGCTCCCAAGAAGTTAAACCCAGTCTTTTGTTAGCGCCACCTTTACTGATGTCTGTACTAAAGATGCAGATGATCAGATAAACATCATATTCAGATTTCGCTCACTAATTGACTGAACAAGAATCGGTCACACTTTATGTACCATTCCATAATGGATTTTCATGTTTGTGAACCCTAACTGGCTGTGGAAATGGAAAGCAAATGTCGCATAATCACAAATAACTTTGTGGTTTAGGTTTTTTTTAAGCCAAGAGAAAAAACCAAGTTTTTTCTTCCCAGTTTATGACAGGTTCATCATTACAGACAGGTGATGAATGATCAATTTTTGGTTTTATCAGTTGTTGTGCTACTGTTTAGAGAATTTTTAAAATTATTGCTAAATATAACGTTTTTCAGTTAGAAGTTACATGAATAATTGATACTGTAAAGTGATGCTGAAAGACACAGGTATAATAATTGAAAGTTTTTTGTCAGAGGTTTTTGAGAACACATGCCTCTTTTTGAGTATCTGACTATCACCATATTAAGCTGGGTTTCTTTTTACTTGTGAATCTTCAGCAGAAGCTCTCATTAAGCATATTGTAAAAAGATCCTTTTATGAAAATGCTATCAAGTATTTATAACTACAGCACTGAAGATCAGAGGAGGATATTGTTCAAAATCTGTGCAACATAAAACTGGTCAGAAATATCAGCATCAATCAGTGTCAAAATTAAAACTGACTTGAATTTGTTTTCTTTTCAAATCCTTTTTATTTTTTTTTTGAGTGGGTTATAATGAGCGCACACTCATTTTGACAATCTTATTTGCTGGCCCCACATTGCAATAAATCAGAAATGTG
Organism: Anomalospiza imberbis; assembly: GCF_031753505.1. Classification (NCBI taxonomy): domain Eukaryota; kingdom Metazoa; phylum Chordata; class Aves; order Passeriformes; family Viduidae; genus Anomalospiza; species Anomalospiza imberbis. Next base: position 6,250,538 of record NC_089692.1, on the reverse strand, counting down.
CCGGTAATAAAAGGAAAATATTGAGGCTAACAAAGCAACAGGAAAAAAGCATTCCTAATAAAAAAAAGAAATCAACCCACCACCAGCACTAATCTATGCAAAATAAGAACCCTTCTTTCACCTGAAAGTTCCTAATATGAATATGGAAATAGGGGGACTGTCCATGAGCCTAAAGGTTTGAGTTATCAGTCCTAGTATGTTTGGCTTTAAAAAAAAAATACAGTCTGGATTAAAGGTTATTAGATACTCCCAAAGCTGAGTAGCAGAAGTGTGACCATGTATTACCCACTGGACACCTCTTCCTGTCCTGTATATGAAGAGATTATCTCAGATTTCTAGAAGCCAAAAGAAGGGATAATGTATATACTTCTGACATTGGCACTCTTCCAAGAGAAAGTTGTAACAAGCCTGACAAATAAGGGAAAAAAAAAAACAAACCAGAACAAAGGGTGAATGACATATGGTGGTTATCCTACAATATGGTCCTTATCCCTTTTAATACATCTCTGGAAGACATAAGTGAAGCATGAAAATGTTTTCTGAAGAGCTGACATGGCTGTATAGTACTCTTGGAGAAGTGATACTTTTTTAATGATTTTAAAAATAAGTTTAATTATTTTTTATTTATGGGTCCTGGTGGACTCAGATGTTCAGGCTAGATCACTGCACAAGGACTTCACTTTCACTTGGGTAGTGTGGCTGGTTTGTTCTAGATCTTCTGGGGTCACTGGTAAGCTTAGGAGTTTCTCTGGTCACAAAAATTGTTTGTGTGGGGGGAAATTCACTTTGGGAATCAGAAGTGTTGCTACTAAGGTGAACATGCTGATATTGCTGTGCTTTTCCTGCAAAGGGCAGGAGCAAGCCTCCCCAGGGCTTCAGCCTGGCACCGTGCTTGCTGCCCAACCTGCTCCTCACCCAGGTCAGGCAGAGCATCTTCCACCTGGTCTTCTGTTCTCTTCAGCATGGGTGTTACCCATGCAGTGTTAGGGGTCATCACTGCTCATCACAGGCCCTTTTTAAAATCATGTGACCAAAGCAGGGAAGCTGCAGGATAGCTGGGATGACAGCAGAGCTACATTTCTCCTTTCCTCCAGGGCAGTGCTGGCTGTTGTGGTGGGATGTATCATCCCAAGGCCAGGGACTGGACCAGCAGCCATACACATTCTCTCTGCTTGTTAAAGCAGTCTCAGTATTCACCATCTCCCTCTCTCCAGGATTTTCTGGATGAGAACATAAAAGTCCCAAATGTAGATTTGTTGTGTGGGAGCCCTCGGATGAGTAGATACTTGGAAAGAACACCCTGTCTCACTGTTGCTAGCTGCTCAGATATTAAAAATAAAGGAATCCTTTCAAAGAAAGAATATGCTCATCACTGAATGCCAGGTCATATTTTGTATCTAATCCTCCTGACTTTAGTAAAAAAAGTGAGCAGAGGGTAAAAAAAGAACTTTGATAGTATCTTAGTTAAAACAAGATCTCAGGAGATGAGTGCGATAATGAGCAATAGGCTAAAAAATCCAACATATTGCACCAGGTCCTGAGAAATAATGCAAAAGCAAACCCCTTCTTTCAGATAATCACCAGTTACATACTCTGCTGGCTGCTTATTAATCGTCTGCATGACACTGGAATTGTTTGGCCAAAAGATGAGGCCACTTTTCCTAAGCCATTACTCCTCACCCCACCTCTGCATGATACTAAGGAAGGTTTTGAATCTGTTACACTGCTCTGATACTGGCCAGGTCTTTGTACACTGAAATTCCCCCAAATGGCTTCCTTTCTCCTGACACACTTGTAAACAAGTTTTCTTCTTTTTTAGACATTGGTAACATTGCTATATAGTCATTGAAAAAATCCAAAAGACAGCCCAAATCTTTGTTTTACTGCTTTTTGTAATAGAAACTATGTGGCTTTTGAAGCCACATAAGTCTTCCACTGAGACTCAGTTTGAGAAACCACAAAGCGAGGGATTTTAGAATTTATTTACAGTATGTTTACTTTATTTTTCCTAAATCTAGCTAAATAACTAAAAATATCATAATTAATGCAGAACCCTATGACTGTCTTTTTCTTCTTCTCTTCCAAAGGAGCTTCAGATTCAGAGGATTCACTCTGAAATACAGATAAATTTAAATAAGTTTTTAAATTCCCTCAAGGTTCACAAAATATTGGCTACATCTTGTAAATCATGACAAAATGCAGCACCCTTGAATTACAGTTCTTCATTGGAAAAAAAAAAAAGTAATAAAAAAAGGAAAGAAAAAAGATTATAAAAATAGTTCTGTGTCTGACTCCAAGTATGTACATTCCTTCATGATTTTGTCCATTTGAATATAAAACTCTTTCTCTACACTAACTTATTAGGATCTTTCCTTGGGACTGCACCCCAAATGAGTCAGATGTTCTGCTTCAGATTAAGTTAACTAATTATATTACCTTTTATCTTTGCCTTCAGGTAACTCATACTTCTAGCTCATGCAGAGGGTGGTAAAACCTTTTATAGTAGTATAATTTATTTGGAACCAGCTACTAAAGGGCATAGCAGCACCTGAAAGAGAGCTAATGCCAAAATGTTATTAAAAAGTAAAGTCTCACAGGGAAGTGTTTTTCCTCTTTATGAACATACTTGAGAATCCAGGTGGGAAGAATGGACCTAGGCCCATGCTGTAGCAAGTGCTACATCACTTCCAACATTTATGGCTAAAAAAAGTGCAAACACAGGTTATTTTTCATATGGTTTTCTTTCACACTGGTTAATCTAGTTTTTATTTTTTGTAAGCATGTGGTAGATCATGGCTGCATGGCCACTGTGGGTTCTTACACAGATTTGCCCTTCCCAAGAGCAGGTGCATCATGAGTCACTTAGAAGGGCCTGAATGTGTTGTCTCTTTTTCTCAGAGCACCCAGCTCCAAATGCTGTTTAAAAACCAGCAGTGGCCCCACAGGTCAGCACTGCTTCAGTTCCCCAGCAGTGAGGCTGAGCTCCTCTGCCCATGAGGAGCACTGCTCAGCCCCTGGGATCAGGGCACTGCCTCTGCCACGGGGCTGTGGGAGCTGGGCTCTGGGCACTCAGCATCCAGCCCCAGTCCTTGAACACTTGGCACTGCTCTCAAAGCCAGGGTTGTGGGGTTTTTTTCAACTCCTAGTTCATTTACATAAAGGGCAGGATTTTGAATTGGAAATTTTCTGACTTTTGACCTGACAGTTGTGATCCCCACTTGGAAAGGAGATACTATATTAACAATAAGCTATTTTTTCAGTTATTTTTCAAATTCATATTCAGTTATTTTCTGTGGCTGCCATGGGCCCATGACCTATTGTATGCAAAAGGATGTGCAGGATTTTCTACAATGTCTCTTATACCTTACATCTTTAAACACAAAACCTAGAAGCCACTCAGTCATTACCTTTAGAGTGTTTTTCAACTCCTTCTGAAAAAAAAACAACAATTTGAGGAAGTTTTAAAATTAATGGTAAGGTATGATCTATAGAAATGCTGTGAACTGAGGCCATCAGATGATAGCAAAGATGTTAACCTCTGATAGTGAAGCTCAGACCATTCCCCACAACTTTTGGCAAATATATCTTCAAAGACAAACCAACACGCGGTGCTCAGGCCAGGAAAGGATGAAGCACCTTGCCTTGCAAAATCAGGTCAGATGGTACCTCTCTGTGTCTTTCATTATAAAGAGATTTTTCTCCTTTAACTTCTATCCTGTGCTTAAAATACCACTGGGATTAAAAATTAGAAGTTGCTGTCCCATAATAGACCGAGTTGACCTCTATATTTCAATGGTGCTGCTGGGACTGGTGTGTAAATGACATTGGTGGATCTCAGTGCAATTTGGGAGCCTGCATTTTTTGTCAGTGTGCTGCTCTACCTGACCCTCAGCTATTTTGCCAAAAACATGCCGTGTTTTTCAGCAAGTGCCATACTGCTGCCATCTTCCTAGCCAGAAAGTTTTCCCTTCATGTGTGGTCAGCTCTAAGGCAAATGCTAATGGAAACGTGGAGTCTGTTTCTGGCTCCTGGTGAAGATCAGGGCTTTCTCAAGCTGATGTCCAATGGAGAACGCTCTTGGAATGATGGTGCTGCAAGTCATCAGGACTTCCCACTTCACAAGGGCCCACCTCCTTGGTTGTGTTAGGTCCCTACCTAGCTGAAAAGGGAAGAGGTTTGATGCTCTGCCTTCCCCACACCCAGAGAGATGCTCAGAGGCCCCATCAGTCCTTGACACTTCCCCTGCTCCTCTCCACACTGTGAACTCATCCTAAGAGGGTTTCCAAACAGTTAATTCCCTGTCTCTCTCCAGGCCTTGCAGCATTTCACAATGCTATTGTCATCCTAGAAGGCAAGAATACATAAGTAGGAGTTTCCCTTTATTTTGTAGCATCTTTATTTAATTCCCTCTGTGGTCCATTTTAACTCCCTTCCTCCCAGCCACTGCTCTCTGCGGGGCTGTAGCAGAGCCCTTGCACCAGTGCTCCCTCCTGCCCCTGCTCCTTCACTTGTCCCAGAGACAAACCTTTCCTCTAATGTGTCAGCAAAGCCCTTCCTCTCTGAGGTCTCCAGGTTTTCCCTTACAAGCAGAGAAAGGGGCAGAGGGCTGAGATGGTCTGGACTGCACTCTACAGCTCTGGAGTCAGCTTGGCTGGCACCCCTTTCCCAGCTCAGAGGGGCTCTCTGAGGAAGTGTTTTGGGTGTAAGGATGCCTGTGTGTAGCATGAACCATGGAAGGACTACAGGTAGCTCCAAAGGCAGTATGTTAAGATACTTTTCCTGGTGATCCCTCTTATTAAAAAAAAAAAAAAAAAAATCAAAAAGCCAAACCTTTTCCTTGCTCCAAAATGCTGTTTCACTAACTCCGAGCGTAAAAAGGATTTTATTCTTAGCCTTCTGTTTCGATCAGTTAATTCCCACCAGGGCTGAGATAAAAATTGTCTGTGGGACACACTGTTCTTTCTTCTTATACACCTAATGTTGCTGTGCTATTTTGGGCTACCATTTAAATAAAAGCCAATTTGACTAAAGAGCAAATATATTCTGTCGAATGACGGCAAAAGGGCAGAGCTTGGGAAAAAGAAACAAGAAAATGCAAGGCATTCATTTTTCCTTTGTACTTTTTAATAAAAGAAATTCTCTTGCAGCTTAAAGTGACACTTTAAAAGATGTATGTATCGTGGCTTTTAAAAACACAATTAGATAACACCTTGTCAAATACTTATATTCTTTGTTGACAGCCTTGAGTACAATCACAATAACAGCACAGCTATTTCAGCATGTTTCTTATTCAGTTGCCATTGGCAGAGTCAGCCATTTTATAAAAATGTTACTGTTTATCACTTTAATCATCAATCTACATCTAGTCAAAACAATAAGTCAGAAGGAGTAGTAAATTATACTTGTGCAGCCCTGATGAGTTTGAACTGTTTTGCTGAAATTAACTGCAATAATTATCTATTTTTCTAAAGCTGTTAAGAAGTTCTGGGTAAAGAAATAAAAATTGGATCAATGAGGACTTGGCTTTTTCCTGTTATATAAAAAAGAAATCTTTTTAGTAGGAGGGAAGAATTTAACACTGAGTCTTGGTTTTGTAAAGGTGAAAGAATAAACATTGGTTTTGTTTTTTTTTTCTCTCTGTCTGGCATAAAGATCCCCAGACAGAGCTGTCAGGTGGCCCAGCCCCTGCCCTTCTCCCTGCCCAGGCAGGTCCAGCCAGCAGGGCTGGAGGTGAGGCTGCTCCCGAGGCTGTGCCTGCCCTCGGTGGAGGGGCTGCGGGGACACAGGGCTCAGGAGATGGCACACACCTGGCACTCAGGTGCTTGATCTGTCTCAGGGATGTGCTCACTTTGGTTCTAAAGTCAGTGCTAGGTACCAGTTCTGACAGGTGCTCAGTCTGCTGCAGATGGAGAGGTCTTTTGTGTACAGATGTATATACATAAAAATAAATAAATGTGTAATATTTTTTTCACCAAAAGTACCAGCAGCTATCAGGTTCCCATTTTACAGGTGTGGGAAGGGACCCCCACCCATGCCACTGTGCTGGCTACAGGGCTGGGCAGGGAGATGATGCTGTGACTGCACTGCAGCCCCGTGAGTCCTCCCTGGAGGTGTCTGATGGGTGCAATGCCCTCCCCTCCCTCCCTTGTGTGCCTGGCATTATCTTTGCTCAGTCCAACACAGGTCCCCCATGGCCACTGTTAGCCACCCAGCCCACTGGGTGCCCACCAAGGAAGTTTAACAGCCAGCTATCCAGCAGCAGTTTCTGCCTGCACCCTGAGCATGTTTCTGATCTTTTCAGGACATCTCTGATGGCCAGGGCTGCCTCCAGCTCTTCCCTGTGGCTCCCTGTTCGGGTGCAGGGCAGGGTGTCAGGGCTCTCTCCCACAGCAGAAGGTCTCCTGCCCCAGGCAGTGCAGTCGTGGCACTTCCATATCACCAAAGCCTTTGTGTTTTTTTTTACCCTTGTTTTTACTGTTGTTTTACCCTTGTGGTTCTAATATTTTATTTCTCACCTTTTATCAGTTTGAAATATTTTATTTATCTCTTATTTTTTACCTGGATCCCAACTTCTTAGCAATAACATTGTGAATCCTGAGTATGCATTTTCTGTCATGTGTGTGTGTGATTAGTCGGTTTTTTAGACTTATATACCATAGACCATCAATATTACATTTGCTGCTCTAACCAAGAGGCTTTAATAATACAGGTCTAACTTTTTACTCTTTTACAAGACAAGGCAGCAAATTTAGATTCCTTTAATCACATGAAAAATGATGGATATAACTAGGGGATTGAATTTTGGAAACAATGCTAGGACAAAAGAGTTCCTGATGGGATTCTATAAATATTAACAAAGAATATTTGTCTTATCTTTTGCTAGCAACCATTAAGTATTTAACCCTATTCATGGAACATTTTCTATGTTAAGAAAGCTTTAGCTTTTGTCTCCCCAACAGGCTGTCTGTCTGCTTCTCCAATATGATAGTTCTACTGCTTTACTATGAAACTTTGATGGTAAATTTAATTTATTTATTGTAAGATGAATATATAGTGGTTTACTAAGCAGTTATTTAGAACAATATTTATATGGATCTTTGTTAATTTCTTCTAATTACTTACTAAGGCCCTTGTAATATCTAAGAATCCAAAGCATATGAAAGCCACAGTGAAAACCAATATATTAACGTAATTTGTGCCCTGTGTGGGGAGCACAGCAGACATATTTTGGATTCCAAAGGAAAAAAAAATAAAGTAGTAAGCTTGAGGCATGTTCCCAACTTTGCATAGATGCAAAAATTTCTGGTTCCTGGCAAAATTCTATCTGCAGTTATTTGCCCCCAGCTTGCTTTTTCTGCCTAATGTGTACATAATAAATACATCTTCCTGCCTTTTTTTTTTTTTTTTTTTTTTTTAAGTTAAAGTTATTTCCCCCGTGTTTGGGCTTTCCCTGCCTTCCTGCCAGCTCAGGTTGCTGTTTTTTCTGTTGCTGCACAATTACCCCCAAAAGCCCCACACCTGTCCTCGGGGCCGAGGTAAAGGTGCGGCTCCAGCCCGGCTCCGTGCCCGGGGAGTGCAGCCCGGGTGAGCCCGGCGGGTCGGCCCCAGCCCGGCCCCAGCCCGGCCCGCTGGGAACACGAGCGGACGGAGCTCATCAGCGAGCGGCAGCAGGCGGGCGCTCCGCGGGCGCTCCGCGGGCGCGGTCCCGGCGCGGGCTGCCGGGGACAGGGATGCGCGGGCGCTGCCCGTGTGCCCTGCGGGTACCGAGGCGCACCTGGACTGTCCCCGCGGCCCTGCTCCGGCAAGCAGCAGGACCCACGGCAGAGAGGGAAAAACAAACGCATTCGGTTGGTAGACGTGTTTCTGTGCTGAATGATTCTGAACAGGAAGCTGAGTTTAATTAAGAGCAGTTATTTAAAAGGAAACTGTTAATGCTTTTAGGCTGAAGCTGGAAGATTTGTTAAATTCCTGTTGTGATTGACTGGAGAGCAGAAGGAGATCTCTTGACTTTCCTGGGTCACAGCTAGGAATGGAGAGGAATCTTTTGCCTCAGCAAGCTGTGGGAGCTACTTCAATGGCCAAAAATAATTTAGAGTATAACACATCTGCATACAACAGAATAATTCTCATTTCTCTGTTGACCCCCCTCTCTGCAGCTCAGGAAAAGAGAGAACTCATTTAGCTTCTTAAACGTAGGTGTTGTAATCATTAATAAGAAAAGTGCCAATAAAAAAAAATCTGGTGATACTATAATGGGGGAGATAAAACACTGCAAAGAATAATTAGATGCTAGCATCAAAATACTGCATGAAACAAAAACAGTAGGGAGAGAATAAACATTTAAAGCAGGTTTTGAATTTTATCTTTACCTTCACTCCTTAATCTTTTATTTTGTCGTTTGATTTTCCTGCCATGTACCGTGTTCCTCTTTTGTTTTATTTTCATTTGACTTCATTTCATTGCACCTCCCTCCAGCTTTTCCCACCCCCAAGATTTTTTTTCTTTTTTGTACTTTCAGCTCTTCCTTTGTTAATGTTGAATGCAAATGTAAGCCTGCTGAAAGATTTTTCAGGAGTCAGGAAAAAGTCTTAAATACTAAATTGATGGGATCAAAAAGCTGAGTGGTGGGTTGTGAGTCGAAGCAATTGGAGCCCATCTTGGGTGATGCATGGGACATGGGAGTCCCCATGAGCTGTGCTATTTGTCTGGGCATCTCTTTGGTCTCTACTGCAAATAGTTTTTGTGGGTAGTACTGGAGCTGCCCTTCAGGGAGGGGACCATGCACACAGCCACCCACAGCTGGCCCCAGTGCCATATGATGGTGAGAGTTGCTGCTGTCTTGGAGGTTGAACTTCGGCAAAGGGAAGGATAGGAAGAAACCTGTGTTGGTCTCTCCGAATTCAGATGTATTTTGTGGGTTGGTTGCATTTCCATTTCGGGTAGGTGTAACTTTCTAGGGCTCCTCTGCAGAGTGTGAATGTGAGAAGGCAAGTTTTTGGAGTGGAATGAGTGAACAATGTCCCTTGTCCTCAGGCTGCAGGCAGTATTCTGGTGGGGTAGAGGGGAAGCATGCAGGCTGCTCTGTGGTGTCTTAACCAAACACTGACCGTTACATTTCAGAGTTGGGGCAGACTGTTCTAGAACAAAAATAGGAGACAAGTAGTTGTGCAAACTGCATGCAGCTGCTGTAAAAGTAGTGTTGGATAGAGCCCCTGTGTCCCTGGAGGGCAGGCAGATGGGCTTACCTGTAGCACCAGGGACTGGTACAGCAAACCCTCCCTGCCTGTGAGTCTCAGAATATCTGTGCTGGTTGGATGTGTGGCAGGCCAACCTGAACATGTCTGCCTCCAATGACAGCCACCTGTTAAAGTGCTTCTGTAATAAAATGGGAAAGGATGAACATATTCTGAGCTTCTGGGGTTTGGTCAATCCAGCTCCACAGCCTCAGCGAGTGGATAAAAAAGGATCTGTTGCTACAGAATGAATGTGGACGTACATATTTTTATCCAGTTGAAGGATAGGCATTCTGGGTGTTGTGTGCTGGATCTAGTGCTGAAAATAAAACTCACAGAATAGGGCATAGTACTAATTAGAAACTTAGAATGGAAAAAGATCATCAAATATAGAAACTTCCTGAATATGCTTCACTACATTCTGAATATGCTGGAACAGAAAAGTGGAGGATTTTGTCTTTGAGGCTTGCATTTTTGCTGTGCAGTAGATAAGAATGAGACTTTCAGATAAATTAGAGCACTCTTTTGATATGAAAAATCTGCATTCTTTTTTTCACTTCTGCAATGATCACCCTTAAGTCTCCAGTTTTTCCACTGGTTCCTTGGCTATTGCTCTTATCAGTCAGTATTTAAGTAGTATTTATCTGTAGTAGTAAAGTCATTCTGTAACAGTACTGGTCACCCAGGAGTGCTTGGAATTAGTTGAATAAGAAGCACAGTGCTGCCACTTGAAAAAAGGTGTGTTTTGTCTTGCCCAGCATGAAGGTACCTCCTGTCCCTGGGGGTATGTTTTGACCACGGACTGATATTAGGTAATTTTCCTCACCTGAGACTGATTGACTTTATTTCTCATCTAGATTAAATGAGTCTTCATTTTATCCAAGGAAAGATGCTGAAGCCATGTGGTTGAGGTGTGTGAATAAGAACATCCACAGATGTTCTGTGCACCCAGAACAGTGTGAGCATTGAGATCTTGAAGAGAAAGTTTGGAGATGGAGTGGTGTGGGTGGGAGGTAGCCACCAGGGCTCAGATTTGGGGCCGAACCTCCTGGAGGCAATGTGCTGATCTAGCCCAGCTTGGAGCTGAAGTTCTCAAAGTTGTGACGGGACCTGAACATCCCTAAACTCTTAAAGCTGAATTAAACAGAGTATTTAAATCATACCACCTAGACCTATGTCTCTCTGTAATTAATAAACTTAAACCTTAAGTTAGGGAATTCATTATACTAGAGCTATCACCTGTTTCCTGTACTCTATTTTTTTCTTGTGACTGATCTTTTCTCCTGTGCTCATCATGCTTGCTACATCTCTGCTGCATGCCAAATGGAGATCAGAGACATTATTTTTAAATCTGAGCTCCCTATCAAAGCCTGTATTTATTATCTCTGTACAAAAACCACAGCCAGAGCTTCTAGGGTATTGGAACTCTAAGACTAAAACTGCTAACACCCCTTGCAGTTTCCTGGGTTTCCCTAGAGCCAAGCAACTATCAACACATTAAATTATTGTGTTTCCAGAGCATCAGGAAATACTGATTTGTTTAATGTTGTTTCTGGAAGTAGTTGCCTTTTTGATTATTTACTTTCCTAGCAAGTACTTATGCCACAGTGCAAACTTCTGCTGAGGAGCCTCTGCATGCTTCAGATTAGAGATTTAATGTGGGACCACCAATTCAGTCAATCTGCAGCCAGAACTTATTATCTACTGCATAAATCACAGTAAGATGTGATTTTTCACATTTGCAGTGAGGCCTTATTTTTATTCCAGGTATTAGGCTGTGCACTGTAGATCTTGGGGATGAACCTGGCATAAAAGGTGGAAGAAAAATGCAAGAACCCTTTGCAATTCCCTGTCCAGCTGTGACAGAGATTCCCATGCCAAAGGACAGAGTGAGTAGCTGTGGGTGGCAAGGGCAGCTCTGTGCCAGTTTGCCCTTTTGGTAAAACATTTTGGACTTCCAGTGCTGGGTTGCCAGTCAAGCTCTGTCCAGTGCTCCCTACCAGCAGATTTTGGCATGGCTTGCTCGTTGGGGTAGCACAAGCTGAAGGCAGGAGTGGGGCTGGCTGGCAGAGGGGTGGCTGTGGGGGGATGAGAGGTGCCCACTCTGCTCACAGCACAGAGAGGTTCAAACACAGTGCCTTGCAGTTATCCCCTATCTTTCAAAATGGACATTTGTGTTTTATATGTATATCCATTTCTAAAGCATATGCTGTGGTCCTTCATTCTTCCACCTTTTTTTGCTCCCTTTGGATTTTTTTATTTTTTTAATTGCACTAAATCTGTGTTGGTGTAGTTTTCCTTTCATTTATACTAAAAATAGCATTTTATCAATGTCAGCTGTTTTATTTTTTTAATTGAGCGGAAGTTCACAGAGTGTGACAGGGATGTTACCAGGTAGTATATATTTCATGTTACAATTTACACTCAGAACTCCTTGCTGTGAGGCACCACTGTCATCTATTACATGTGAAGTGGAGGATGCTGTTGGCCCTCTGAGTAGTAAATAACACTCCACATCCCTCCATGCTTCCCCTTGCCCCCGTGGAGGACATGGGGAGGCTGCAGGAGCGTTTGTACCAGACCTGTTTCTCATTAAAGGGAGGGAGCAGGGTAGTGGCTTGGTTGGGGTGAGGTGTTCCAAGCTGGGATCTGCACCCTCTCGGGGCTCTTTCTGTTCCTGATGGGTAACAGGTGTGGAACAAATCCACCACAAAGCCACGGGAACCCCCGTTACAAATTTCAAGCTCGTAAAATGTCAGCTCAGGGGCTTGTCTGGGATGTCACCCTGCCTGTCTGTTCACCTCACAGGCAGTTTTTACATTTATTTATTTTTTTCAGTCAGTCACCTGATCCTGAGTGGACTTGTGGCCTAAGGCAAAAATAAAACAAAATATTTTTGTAAGATGTTTTATCACATAAGTTTTGCTGCTGATCATGTGTACCATGCTGTCTTTGGGAAGCACTGCTATAAGCTCTGAAGGCAGCTGACAACGTGCATTTAAGGGATGTCCCCCAGCCTCTGCCCCCACCAGCCTGCTATTAACTCAGTTAAAATGTATATGACCATAGAATAAGCATGGAGCATGGGTGAGTAGGAGAGAGGGAGGACCTCGGGGCCAGGCAGTTTACAAACAGGCATCACAGCCACTCTGTCCTTTGCCCCCTCTTACATTTCTTATTACAGTACATTAAAACCCTTTGCTCTGTCAAATTGACAAAGGCAGCTATAAAAGGGGTCCTTTCTAATACACAGTAATATAAACTATGTTTGTACACTTACCACATAATCCCTAATTACTTCCATACTTTTATGTGTGGAGAGCTTTGACGCTTGCATTGCTGGATACTTAGTGAATGAAATAAAAATCAGAAATTATTTCTGTATAAGTATGGGGTGGTATGTGAATTAGCTTCTAGGCTGGCGACAGAGCTCACATTTCAGAATAAATATACTAAGTGTCATTGATACCCTAAGTGTCAGATAAAAAACTATGACACCAACAAAACTCTCATGTGACCCTGACATTCCTCCAGTACTTAAAGTAATTACCATACTATTTAATAACAATGTTTATAAAATTGCTTTTTGATTGGCTATCTTCTATGTCATACCTATGTCAATAATTCCCAGTGAATGCCTGCATGTGACTTTTAACCCATCTTTAGAAATAATACCCATTTCATAACAAGAAGATTCTTTAGGCAGTTGGTAATGGAGTCCTCCTATGAAAACTGAATCACTCACTTTTTATTTTGCCTGCATGGTAGAGGGCACAGTTTCCCCTCCACTCCAAAGGGCTGCACAACTGCCTCCATCTCAGTCCACACAGGAATCCCTGTGAAATATCAAAAAGATTGAGCTTGCAATCAATTTCAGGAGCTCTCTCTGTCTAATATTCAATGCAGTCACATGAAAATGACCTTAAGTTTAGGATGGTTTCTCTGTTAACTTTGACCACAGTAAGTTATCACACTTTGGCCATTATAGGGAGATTTTTTTGGTGTTTTCTCTTTCCCTCTCTACTTCTGCTTTTTAAAGATGAGAGAGACCTAAGTGAGGCAGGGTAAACACAGCCATAAAGGTGTGGTGACATGGAGATGGTAATGAGGTATCCATGCTGTCTAGAGCTGTGAAGCTTTCCCAACAGTATTATCCTAACAGGGCTTAAAAGTTCTCCAAGTGTCTTCTGGACATTGCTTATTCACCTGACTTTAGAGTGATTCCATTATCAGAAACAGTTTCCACCAAAGGCAGTGGAGTTGATGCACTCATCTTTGATTCTTGGTTACTGAACAGACAAATGGACAAAGGTAGATGTGCCTAAAATGTTATGAAGTGCCCACCAGCAGCTTTGTACCTCAGTTGGTTGCAGATTCCTACTAGAAGTCAGCTTTACCATAAAAACAAAACACTAGTTGTGATTCAGTTCACACTGTCTGTTTCCCTAAGGCAGTAGAAAACCCCATAGAATCCTCAGCACCTGAGCATCTCTTTTCTGCATTGGAAAACTTAAGGATAATCACTCCTATAATGTTCTTCAGAGAAAGACAGATGTGTTAGCAGAGTGGGTATGTCAAAGCCTGATTTGTGACTTGACCACATGTCAGACCCAAGATGGTCAGAGATCCTGGTAACAATTATGGCTGTACCTGGCCTGCAGCTGTGCAAACCTAGAGATTTTCTGCTTTTGGGGAAATCTGAGGCAGATGAAAAGCTGATTGAAGGTATCTCTAAGGTGGATGCCTTTGATCCCATGGAGGCCTGGCACCAGCAGAGAGGTATCCTGTCAGGTCAGGAGAATCTGCCTTATTTTAATGCTGGCCCTACTGAACACTAAATACCAGAAGCATCTCATTCCTTGGGAGACCATGCTCTGTAAAAAGCTTCACAAAGTTTTGTGAACATGCTGTGTGTGACAAAATCTGTGCAGAATATCAGACATGCCAGAGAAAGACACCCCACTTCTCTCCTTTCAACTGAAATATACACAGGCATCAATAAGGATTGTAGCCTTAAAGCTAGTGCAGAAAAAGCTTGGAAGATCAAAGTTTGGTGTGTGCATGGTAATGTTTTGAGAGAGGTATTTTTAGTAACCATTCCCCAGCACTTGGAAGGGAAGGCAGGCTGTGCTGCACATGTAGACATGGTGAGGAGAACTTTGTTTTCCATGCAAGAGTCTCCTAAGTGCATGCTGAAAGATGAGGAATATCAAGAATAGCAGAGTGGTAGCACATGAAGAGAGAAGAAGCAAGCAAGCCAATGTCAAAAGAAGATAGGCCAAGTTTTAGCTCTTTACTTGCTTCAGTGTGCAACCTTGACCTCCTGCTAATAGATTTTATTTGTGGAATATGCATGTGCTTGCAGATTTGCTCCAAAACATGATGGGTCTCATGATTCACACCGACTCTGTTTACATTTCCCAGTAGATATGTTTTGTTTGTTCATACGGGCAAGTACTTCTGATCCTCTTCTGGAAACTGGAGTAGTTGATGAAGCTTTTTCCTCTTCTCAGTTAACTGTTCCCCTAGATTGTCTCCTATTAATATGCCATGATGTGTTGATGTAAAACACTTTAATATTTCCATATGTAATAAAAGGTCAGGGATAGTATTCTTTCATTACCAAGAGTCATATATCAAGTACATCACAGGAAATTCTATGCTTTAGCAAAATAGGAAGGCAAATATATTGATTATGGGTTATCTGTCAAATTAGCTTAAACCCTTTGCTCAGAGTATCAGGTTTTTCATTTGAGATGTACAGTAGCTCAATGTAACACATTTATGTATTTTTTTGTGAGGAGGGGAGGGTTGTGATGCTGAGATTTTACTGAACTGGCTGCTTTCTTTCCTCTGCCTTGACAATTACTGAAAGATGACGGTCTCTTTCCCTCCCCCTGCTGAAGTGCTTTCCCTCTCCCAGCACTTAAGAATTCTGTGTTTAAAACCCTCATTTCCTGCTGCTTCCCTTCTCCTGCATAGCTCTGACTTTCCACGGAAAGCAAGCAAAACCCACTTGATACCAAACATTAGTCCCCCTCGTGCTGTAGCCAGTGCCTTCTTTTTACAACTTATTTATAAGATTTCTGAGAAGTTACAATTATCTCTGTATCTATCACTCAATCATCATACAGGCTGAAGTTATAGAAATCCAGCCACCTCTGCAAGAGGAGGATGCTACAGCTGTGACATAATTACATTATCAACTTAATTAAGGAAGTGAGTGAAATGAAAGAGAAAACAAAACAGCCAAAGAGAAGGCTAGAGGTGGGAAGGAAAGGTGGGATGGGTAGCATGCAGAGGATGTGTTAAATTTAGCTCTAAGTGGTTTAAAAAAGGCTCTAATGTATCATAAAAATCCCTGGGTTTTCATCCTGTGCTCCTGTCTTTCTGAGCAGCTGCTGGGAGGGCAGGGGCTGGGGTGGGATGAGGGGACCCCCAGAAGGTGCTGCTGCCATGCACCCCCACAGCCTGTGGAACCAGGCAAACCACACAAAGAATGTTCCACTTAAATGTGTTCACTTGTCAGGCCTTGGGCAAATCTGGTTTTACAGAATAAAGGCTCAGCCCTGTTATCCTCATGAGCTGAAACCCCCCGTTAACTTCTGTAGGAGTTTTGGCCACATGAGAGCTGAAGGTTCAAGCTCCTAATCTGATTATTCTCACCCAAATATACTAATTGTAGAAAACCAACAATGCTTTTCCTAGACAGGATAACAAAAGCAGATCACTTCTCAAAGTATGTCCTTTTTCTTCTGCTTTCAAATCCCATGTACTTTTCAGTATCAAAAAGGAGAAGAAAAAAACGTCCTCAAATCCTTTATTTGATTTCAGTGTACAACTATGCTCAGTTTAAATGTCACCCATATGCAGAACAGTGGTTGCACCAGAGCAATCATGGCAAGATGTCTAAAGGGGTGTCAGCAAATTGGACAGGGTATAATTTTAGTCAATGTGTTCTTGTCTTATTTTAGTTCAACATCATTTCCCAGTTGCAATTCTTTTGAGTGACACATGGAATGCAAAACAACATAAAAGGTCTGCCCTAAGGCAGATACGTGTCCATGTAAGACTTTAATTATTCTTTTTGAATAATGTGTAATATGCAAGCCCAATTTTTTGCATAAAATCTGATGAAAAAACTGTGCATCACCTGTATAAGTGTTCTTATGATAAATTTCATATTTTTAGAAGCACTGAATTTGGAAAAGGTTCTTATTAGTCCAAGTACTCTGGATTTTTCAGGCAACACTTGGGAGAGAAAGCAATTGCTCCTGTGGTGTTTTGCAATGACATAATTTTTTTTTAAGAAGGCATTCTTTTGTTCATTCGACTGCTGTGTGCTTAAATAGCACTTTCATCACAGGTATAGAGTGATATACCTGTAAGATTTTATATGAATGTATTTTTTTACTCTGTTGCCTAACACCTGTAAGCTGATCCTGCTCTTATTTGCATCACTTTTATGGCAGTGTGACTCCGATGGCTTCATGGAAGCGAGTTCTGAGCAAAATCAGTCAGATCTTTTCCTTCTAAGAACTAATATTAAACTGGCTCTTTAGATAGCACTTGGTGTATCATTTTAGATTAGCTGATAAAAAATAATGAAAAAGATGTGTGAATGGAAATGTAGATCGTAATGATGAAATATGTTTTTAATAT
Source organism: Anomalospiza imberbis (assembly GCF_031753505.1). NCBI lineage: Eukaryota > Metazoa > Chordata > Aves > Passeriformes > Viduidae > Anomalospiza > Anomalospiza imberbis. Next base: position 6,233,643 of record NC_089692.1, on the reverse strand, counting down.
TAAAAAAAAAGAAGGCAATGTGAAAGTAAATTAAGGGTGTTGCTGCAGTTTTGCTACAGGTCTGATTCCCGAACTCCTTGAGCAGCTTTTGACATGGAACAGGAAATTTCCTCCTGGCACTTAGAGAAGGGTGTATTGGCTAGTTAGTAAAGGTCTAGGCGTGCTCATACCTGCAGGAAGGAGAAGGCATGAGGATTTGGGATTGTTGGTTTATGGACAACTGATAAAGATGAAATTTGACTGTAGAGTCCTCTATCTCCTTTGATAACTGCTTTCTCAAAGTTCCTTCTAGATTTATAAATAAATAAATATGCAAACCTAAGTGTTTAGATAGTAAAGTACAAAAAGAAAAAAACTGAGGGCACTTTTGGCTGAAAATCACAGGAATTTAAGCAGAAGCAAGGGATTTCTGGGTGCACCATTTTTGATGCAGGTTGGACATTAAACAAGAACTTTTGTATAGATAAAATTGTGGCTGTGGTGCTTGCTGGATTTGTCAGGATCTCAGCACAGCCCCACAAAATTTGGATTCCCCTCATGTGCTGCTGTCTCCCCCTTGGAGTAATCTTCTTGTTTATTTGGTCACTGCACGGCTCTGTTTTTGGAGGGATATTTTGGTTAGCATAAACTATTTGAAGACTGTTTGGAAAAAAGCACTAACCTATCCTGAAATCAGTGGGATAAAAAGCTCTTTGTTTATAACTATTACTAGTTTAATCATTTAGATGAGACGAATTTGCACTTCTAGCCCTGAGTGTGCTCTGATTTCCCTGCAAACATATGCTGTGGGATTTGCATTGTCTGCAGTGGGAGCCACACAGAGGGGAAGGAAATATTTTCCCAATCTTTTTTTTTTTTTTTTTTATTATTATACTTTATTCCCTCAATTTACCCCATTAAAAAAAAAAAAGTAAGTAGAAGAGCTGCTGGATTTAAACTATGAAAAAAAATATGTCAAATTATCCCACTGCATAAGAAAAGGTATGGAAGAGAAACTCAGAGAGCAGCAGCTGGGATCAGGTTTCATTCAGATTATCTAAACCAGTGTTGTTGCAGCAAGTTGAATTTTCTCCCCAAGTGTCTGGTCCCTCTGATGTCCAGGAGGCTCTGCTGGCCGGGAGCCTGGTGACTGGCAGTGACCTTGTGCTAACTGTCTGTCAAAAGCGGGCACTCAGAATTCAGTGGGATGAAAAATAAGCATTTGGTGCCTTTCTTTAGAAACATAATAGACAGCTTTGCTTTCACACCTCCTAATAGCCTTTTTTAAAAATAGTTTCTCTAGCAGGATGCTTTTATAGCGCTTGGAGATTTACATGTCTACAGTTTCCAGAATTTATTAGGATTTTTTGCGTATTGTATATGTTTTTTTTATCTTAAATTTCCTGATGCCACGCTGCCAGTTTAGCAACTCCAGCTGTTGTGAGTCATGAGGGTAGGCTGTGGTGGTGACTGGATCACAGAGACAGGGAAATTTGTCAAGTCCAAGCATTAACCCTTCAGAGCCAGCTCTTAAGCTCTACCTGTTTGCAAAAATAGCGACCACACTGTCCTTTTGCAGAAGTCAGGGCTGGCCTCAGCTCCCACGCTTTACCAGTCTCAGGTGGGCTCTTTTGCTGGCAGTGGAGGTGGCTTCCAGGCAATGGTTGGTCAGGGAAGCCCATGTGGTTTATTGGGTGTATTTGGTTTTGCCAGTTACCCTGTAGCTGTAGGGAAAGGGCAAAAACTTCTCCCTGTGCAGCCCCCAGGCCTTCAAATTCCTCTTGCCTTTCAGGAAAGGAGTGTCTTTTTTACAGGATCCCACTGTTATTCATTGGAAAGACGGGAACAATTTTAAGCTTCCAGGTCTGTATAAGCTCTATTGAGAGTGGAAATTAGTTGAGGCTCCCTGTGGTGTATGTGACTATGGAAGCTACAATGCTCATTTGTCCTGCTGAGCGGTTCTTGTATGTGCTTTACTGGCTGCAGAAGTTTTTTTTTTATTATTATTTTTAGTTTTTTTGGTTTTTTTTTTCAGGATTGCAAAGATCTCCAGTGGAGAGCAATGTGGCAGAACTGAGAGTTCAAGCTAACCCTCAGCCATGTGGCAGAGTCTTCCAGAGTTAGGTTAGGAAGGTTTAGATGTATGCTGAGTTAATGCAGTTGCAGAATAAATTATCTATCTGTTGCAGCCAAGAATCATGAGTCTGCATTTCAGGGCCTTGCAATGGAGGGAGGGGGGAGAAAATAGAAAAAGGGATGGGAGGGGGATTAAAAATTAGGCACATGCAGACAAACCTCTTTCTTTTAAAGCTGGATTAATGGTGCTCTGGCTCTTTGACTGAAGACAGGATCAGCCAGAGCAGACTTTTTCATTTCTTGGCCCCGTCAGTGGATCTGGGCAGGTGAGGGATGCCCCCGAGCACTGACCCACTGACCATCTCTCCTGACCCCAGAGGATGCTCTGTCTCTGCCTGAAGCAGAAGGACTCCACCAGGAGTCCACCAGTCCACAGCCAGGGATGAACATCACAGGGATGAACTTGTTTTCTAAAATCTGCCTCCAAACTGTGGGCACTGCCCTGCACGAGGCTGGGGTGCCAGGGGGCTCCCCGTGGGCTACAGGCTGTCACAACAAAGCCCTGAAATTTGACTTCCTATTTTATGTCTGTACAGTGTCCTTTAAAGTCTCAAACCATCCTAAAGCTCTCACACCCTCACCCTCTCCACCACCCTGGATACAGAAATAGTCAGATCTTTTTGTTCATGATTAACTGACTCATGGTTGGAAATCATCAATTTAAAACCCATTTCAGGCAAAGTTACTGGAATGTTCTTTGCATGGACATATCAGGATATTTAAATTATAAAAGTCTCCAATAGGTACTGAAAATATCCTTAATAATTTTCTGAAGATATAGTAAATTTGGTGCTAATTACCATTATTTTCATCCCCCACCCCCTCCAGAAAGGGTCTCTGAGAAGTAGAAAGAAATTTGGATGCATAATGTGCACTGACAGCTCCTACAGTGTGATGGGGAGGGACAATTTGAGACTGTCACAGGGCTATGCTCAGCTTCATAGAGATGGGATTTCTCTACATGCTAAAGTATGAGGAAGGCTAAATAACTCACAGGTGTCAACGGCACCAAAGAATTATGTGTGTCTGACCTATGAGAGAATAAATCTCATTTCCTGCTTAAATCCACAAGACATCCCTTTAAGTGTAATAAAAATGTAACATTCTCCCCCCAATTATCTTTTACAATTTTCTCAAATTTATAAAAACAAGATTTTCCAATTTTTAAATATATATATTTTTTTTACTAGTAGATTGTGCTCTTTAGTATCATTTTACATAATTTAATACAATTTGTTCCATCCATTGGTTTTCATGGAGATACAAGCTGTTCGTTTGTGAGAAAGCTGGCATAGGCACGAATGTTGGCAAAGAGTCACCTCCAGGAGTTTATTCAGATTTCAAAGTTGCATGGGGGCACCGGCCATTTTGAAGGAGATAAATGTTACTCTGGCTTCTTTCTTTATTTTCAATAATATTTATTTGATATTTTTATTTTTTAAGGTAGGGTTGACAGCCTCTCCCTCCCCCCCTCCTCAGTCCTTGGCAAAGTGAGTCATTGTTATTTTGTCAGCTGAATCGTGGTCACAGAAAATAATCTAAGCTTAAAAGAGTGGCTTTCTCTGAAACGTGTGTTATTGAATGAAAAGAACACAGGTGTTTCTTAATTATTTGTGCAGAAGGAAAAAGTGGTGCTGAGCGGATGAGCTGTAATGATTAACACGCTGAGGAGGAGAGGCCACAGTGAGTGAGATTCTCCTTTCTTCCCTCCTTGCCACCCTTTCTGCCTCCTTCTGAGTGCCATGGGCAGTGTGGGGAGGCAGAAGGGACTTCCCCCCAGAAAGGGACCTATTTGGCTGTCGAATGTCAAATAAAGCATCCCCATGGCCGGGATGGGGTAAGGAATTGAGTGAACCCTCTCTCTGTGCATATTTTTGATAGAGGGGTAGCAGTTCCCTCTGTGACCCTTCTCAGAGAGTGTCTGTACATCCCTGCCTGGAGGCACCAAACCTCTTGGTCATGGTTTGCTACCACCAGGAAGATGAAAGATTGGGTTTTGGGCTCAGCAGTCATGAAGGCAATGTGCCACCCCCTTACATCACTCCTAACTTCAGCTCTGTGCTTCCATTGCAGCACGTTAGGCATTTTAAACCTCAATAATCAGTCAAACATTCATTATCCTGGTGTAGATGCAGGTTTGTGGAGGCTGGCAGCAAGAATATGAAGTTGTGTTTCTGAATGAGGACCCGAGCCCACTGCCTTGCAGGTCCATGGGGGTTGTGTCAGCTTGATGCCGTATTTGGGTGCTTGGTGACATGTTTCTGTCTTTGCCATATGTTTCTGTAGTGCTCAGGTGTGGAAGAACCATATTTATGGCTGGTGGTGCCCACGGAGAGCATTGCTTCCATCCTGTGTTCTCCTCAGAAATACCAGGAAGGAATGATGCAATTATGGTGAATAAAATACTAAACCAAAAGGACACAGGGCAGTGGAGCTGGCAGGGTGCAGTGATCAGAGTGGGAGGTTAGCCAAGAAGCTCAGCTGAAGCCACCTCCTCCTGAGAAATGTGATGAACACAGATTTTTAATGATTTCAGGTCAGTGGTTACCCACGGTTCACACCAGCTCCATAACGCTCTCCCTCACTGTGCCGATGGGGACATCAGGGCACGAAGGCTCGTGGCTGTCTTTGGAGGTGCCCTGTCCCCTGTTCCAACCAGAAATGTGTTTTAACAGTGCCAGATCAGATGGTCCTGAGGCAGGATCAGGCATCCCATTACAAAAATGCTGCTCAAGTATTGAGGGGGATTACTCAGCTGAAATTTGTCTGGTTACTCATCAGGGTGAAGTAGAGTCGAATTCTCAAATTTGTACTCTGTTGTGTGAAGCTGAAATGCTGTTTGTCAAAACCTTGCCACTGAACAGAATGAGCTTTTAGATTTTTCCTTTGTAATGCCTTTTTTTTTTTTTTTTTTTTTTTATGTTTTTAGCAAGCTCTGGCACTTCTGACTGTTGTAGGGAGGCATTCCTACAAGCGTCAGTCCCAGCCCAAGAGAAAGAGCTTATATTGATTCCCACAAGTACTAAATGACACATCAGTGCAAAGCCTCCTATGGAGGAACTCCTCCAAGGTGGAAACCCCCAAGAATATCCTGTATTTAAACAGCAGCTCCCTATTCTGCATGATGGTAATATAATAGATATATAATTTTGGCCGCCTCTCCTGAACTTCATTTCAATGAGTCTTGCTGCTGATATTGAGCCACCAGTCTGTTTCTGGGACTTACCTCCCAAATCTGGTGCAGAGTGTGCTGTGTCTTAGTGGCCCTGTTGATCTGATGCTTTGCGCAGTCAGGGAAGTTTTCTTTTTTTCTGTTTCCTGGTTTTGGTGCTTTTTGTAACCCTATCAAAGCAACCATGAGCCTTGTTCTCTCCTCTCCCTGGCCATCTGCTTGAAGCATCTGGTAATCAGGTGCAAGCCCCCACATCCAGAGCATTCATGCTTAAATTTGCAGCTACCTTGCCACCCACATTGGCTTTTGTTATACTGCCAAGATGTACCTCTTTGTGCACTCGATATGAGAGAGGCTTAAATTCCACCATCAGCCTACTGAAATTGTGATGGGCCAGGGTGACATTATCACCTTTGAACATAGATATGTATCAGCCTTCTCCCATTTTTCTCTGCTAGAGTCTCCAGCTAATCTCTGCTCCAATTGCTCATCATATCCAAGCCATGTGTGTGCTGCAGAGGTACAGCTCCGAGTTGCAAATAATTTCTCAAAGAAATATCTCAGTCTAAAACATGATGATGCTTAATGTGCACTTGTCATTTCTGGGATTCTTCTTATATCCCTTTTTCCATCTGAGTAATCTCTGTGTATGTGTCTCCATATAAGAGACAAATAGAGTCATTGTTCTGCTCCATATTTTAATTCCATATCTGTATTTTAGGGACATTGCTGCCTTCCCAACAGACTGACTAAGTATTACAAACTGCCAAATTTAGGCTTTTGGAAGTAGCTGCTACTGAAATTGCCCATTGAATTTAAGAGGAGACAAATAATTTCGTCAAAACCAGAAAAGCCAATGACCTTGGGCACTATCCTCTGTCCCTTACAAAAGGATCCCTAAAGAAGAAAAGCCTCACTGCTGCTGATTTGTATTTCTGCATCCCCAGATTAGAAAAGAGAAAAACATCTTCTGATTTTCTACCACATCAAAATTTTCATGTGTGCTTGATCTGTTATAATAAAAAAATCAAACTGAAGCACCTGGCTGTGGAAGGACGTGGAGACGTCGGGTATTTGCTATCTCCTGTGTTTGGATGGAAAGAGCGCCCATCTGTTTGAGTAGGACTGTTTTAATAACACAATAAGAGTTGCAGACAAAAGTCCCAGGGTGAGGTGGTCCCTGGGCTTGCAGCTGCCCCACCTGGTGCTGGGCTTGGAGAGCCTCTATTCCCATAGCACCTTGTAGACCAGCCCTCCCGGGCACCTCCAGCCCTCCCAGGACCTCCAGCAGACCCAGGGAGCCTCCCAGGGGAGATCGGCAGCTTAGCTTTCCCTGGCCTCTGAAAATCACCTGTGCCAGGTGTGAGACTTGCCTTGGGACGTCCTCAGTGGGGTCTGCCCAGCCCAAACTGGGACTTGCCCCACAGGCACACCAGCAGCAGGGGCAGTTTCTAAAATTTGGTGGTGCATGTTTTAGCAAGTATCACGTAGATTTGGTTTGCTGGTCCTGAAGCACTGTGTCAGCTGTGTCAGCTAATGAGAAAGTCGGGAGAATGATAGCAAAGAAGTACAATTCCAGAATGATTATATAAATCAATCTTAGAAGTATTTTCCTGTAGCTGAGACCAGATCCATGTGTAGAAGGGAGATGGTAAAACACCAACTAAAAGCAGCAACTCTCTTTCAATACCTACTGCAATTAATGCCGTTCTTGGTATACACATCAATATTTTTTTTCTTCCCAGACTACTTATTCACTGTTGGCATCTTCTATTACACCTTTTTTTAATGTGATATTTAAAAAAAATACATAGAAATAGCTATAATGCCACTTTTTTTTTAAGTTTAAAATTTATTAAGAAGCAGCGTTCATTGACATAATTGTTTAGGAAGTTATAAAGTATTTTCTTTTTGGGGATTGTTTTTCAGCATTTGTAAACAATGTTAAAAGGTGAAGGACAAATCTGCAGCATGTTTGTTTAAAACATGCAATATTTCACCAACTCTTTAGAATTATTTCAAAGACAATAAAAACTGATTGTTTTTTTTTTTTTAACCTGCTTGGTCTAGGTTTTTTCAGGCTTTTCTCATTATGTGACTATTCCCTGGCCCTCAAAATATGAACTTCAGGCAGATATTTCTGCACATGAGCAGGACACATTGCATCCATGTGTGAGCCCTCAAGTTTGGCACAGTGTTGTCACGCGTTCTACAGTCTGTAAGCACCTGCCCTTACAGATCAACCAGATATTGCTGTGTGTGATTTTCACAGACTATAAGAAAACCAAGAAATGCATTAAATATGGCTTCACAGAATTTTCCCACAGAACACACTGGAAAGCCTTTATAGGTTATTGCAAAAGTCAGAAATAAATCCAGAGGGAATTTTCCACAAATGGGTAAAAAAAGAGGAGCGTTTAGAAGAGGCCTTATTGGCTTGAGTCATGAAGCTGGCTCTCTCTGAGTGCTGTGCTGTAAGTTTAGTGGGAAAAGTTTGACAGCAATTTAATTTTCATTGACAAATGCTGTCATAATATTGAGGGAAACTGTATCAACAGTAGTGGTCGATGTTCAACCAGTCATATGGACTGGACGAGCTTACCATATGCTTAACTACAAACTTCTCTTGGAAAGCTCCTTTAGAACACTTGACAAGCTTAAGATACTAGTCAGTAATGAGCTTGAACAGAACATGTGAAGTTTTACATTTTGTACAGAAAATGGATTAGTGTTGATGTGTTTCCTGTACAGAAGAGATTTGTATGCTGGTATCTGTGCAGCTACAATGCCTGCGTGTATTTCCATAGCCTGAGGTTCACCCAGTCAAAGGAAATTTAAAAGTGAAAATGAAAAAAAAAAAAAAAAAAAGAAAATGAAACATAATTTATTTCTTCTGCACAGCATTAAGGTGAGAATATTTTCATTTATGTTACACATAGAGTGTTTGAATTTGCAGTTTCTGGTAGTAATGGGATGCCAAAAACCACAAACCGAGGCAACCCCCCATATTAGCATGATAATTATTACAGCAGGTGATAGGTCCAGGCTTTCATTAATGTGCAGTATTAATACCTTCTCCTTGCAATGAACCTTTTAGTCTGATCACTGCCTTTAGCATTTTTTACTGTGATTTCTGTCTATAATTTCACACAGTCTCTGAGTATCTGAGATGGTGTCTACCTCCCTGATGACAGGATCACATCAGGTATCCAAAGATGCAAATGCTTTGTCTTGCATCTCAGTGGGTTTCGGTTTTGTTTTGTTGCTTTTGGGTGGGTCTTTTGTGAGGGGCAGATTCTGATTGTACCCAAAAATTAAGGAGTCTTGGTCTAAATGTGTCCTGTTTCCCACCTCATCCCCTTGGCGCGTGGATTTTGGTTCCTGTGCATTTTGTCTTTTTTTTTTTTTTCTAATGCATTTTTCCACACTCATAGACATATATATGTCTATGTATATAAATATGCTTGTATGTATTTAATGTATTTTTGACTGTGGCCAAACACTGTGCCAGGTTAGAGACTCAGTTAGATAATTCAAACAGAAGTCTGACCTGATTCTGTCTTAATTTGCTATGTTTTGTTATCATTGAGCCATTTGTAATTTAGTAGAGTAGTTCAGTGATGAGCAAATTTTAACAATATGGAAGGCATAATGTATGCTTACATGAAAAGCATATACAGCCTTTCATTGCACTTTGTACTTGGGAATCATTCTCTTTCTTTTCAGTTTTGCTGTGCTTTCCTCCCTGAAAAATAGCTCTCCTCATTAGAAAGAATTAAAAAAATAGCTTTAAAAGTAAGAACAGAAAATAGCAGTTTCTATGCACAGTTCAGCTGTGGCATATTTTCTTAGGGTAAATATTTTGGAAACTGCGTTAATTTCCATGGTTTGCTGTTTTAAAGATATTCTTGTAGAGCAAAGGTAGAATTAAGCCTGGCTTGTATCCCTTTGCCCCTTTATAAATCACACGTGGCTCCTGAATTGGCACTTTTTCAGAATAGATGGGGAATCAAGTTCAGTTTTTTTGTTGGCACATTGGTCAAACCTCCTGCCATCAAGAATAGTAACTACCCTTTATTTTCCAAGCAAAGGAAATGGATGATCCCCTCAATTCTCTCATCATTGTTTTCACCCCACTATTTCACTGTAAAATTTTATTCCTTGTCTGAGACTGGGATTTAGACTGCTTGGCCTCAAATTAGCTGGGTCTAGATGGTACCATCTGCCGAATGCACAACAGCTATTAAGATTCTTAGATTTGTAGCATGTTTTTTTAATATAGTCATCTGACAAAGAAAAGAAAGCAAAAATGGTGTCCAGCATTATTTATTTTATCAGCCTGGCAAATGAAGGATATTGGCATAAGTGCATTCCTTGTAGTAAGTGCCCGAGAGTACAAGTGTAAAGATGGCTTTGAAGCTTGCCATGAGATCCTGTTTTATTAACAGATACGCAAACCCACCTGCCATGGGCTGGAAATGTTAAAAAATCATAACTTGGAGTGAGATGGCCAAACCAGGAGCTGTTGTAATGGTGTGCTGACCACGGTCTTCTGGCATGGCACATCACTTGTCTGGTTTACCTTGGAAATACTCGTTATCTCTCAGTACTGCATCCCTTACCTTTACCAGACCACTATTTTAACAGTAAAGAGGCAAAACCTCTTTAAAGAAATGAGGATGCTGCGGGTGCCTGTGGGCGCCCAGCCCTGCTGCTGTCCATCGGATCCCTGCTCTCAGCACCCACCCTGCCTGAGCCAAACCTCAGCCCCCACACTGCAGCCTTGCCTTACTGACACCTCCCATTTCATTCAGCACTACCCTAATCAACAATGTGGCACAGAAGACAAATTCCCACTATTTTCCTTTGTCCGCCTCTAATGCTGGAGCAGTTTTTTCAAAGAAACCCGCAGGACCTTGCTCTACAATGCTGCCAACCTGGTGTGTCACCACCAGATTTTTATTCATCCTGCATGAAGAGAAGCATTTATCAGCTGGTTTTGAAGCCTCATTTTGCATTTAAAAGTGCAATAATTGGACCAAAGACAATACTGTTATATGCTTTTTAAAAAAACCCAAACAACCAAGTGAAGATGATCTTACATGGGGGGCTAAGTGACTGTGGGAATTTGCTTTTAGATGGAATGAGTCCAAACACTATCGTCATGATCTGGGCTGTTTTGGGTGCTTTTCAAGCATTTATTTGCATTGATATGATCAAACACCCGGTTCAGAATGGCTGCTTTAAACTCAAAAAACGAGTAGAGGGATTCACCCAGGGCGAATCCAAAATTGTGTCTGGAGCTTTGTGCCTCATTTTTAACAAGACCTTTTCTGTGTTCACTTTTTAAATGATGACACCATGCCGGGGGTTGTCGTTCAACAGATTGTTGGTTCTTTTAACAATTTGTTCAATGGAGGAGGAGAAGGAGGGAGTAGAGGCAGCTATATTTGTAACTACTGTTGTTCAGTAGAATAATTGATTTTTCCAGTTTGGCAACCAATCCCCACTTTCTGCTGCTTTACTATTCCCCCCCCCTCCCTTCCCCTTCATGTCTTCAACAAAAAGACACTTTTTCCTTCCAATTCTTAATAGCAATTTGTAGTCTCAGCTTTCTTGATTGAGGAAACAGGGTCCAAGAAGGAACTAGTGATTTTCTTGGTGCTGGTCCAGGTGGGGACGAGCAGCTTCCTCAAAAGCACCCTGCTGTGTGAGTACCCCTGAGTTTCTGCACTCTTAACACAGGACTTCTTTGACTCTATAACCTTAGCAGTTCTTATTCAATATTTTTTTTGTTGTTTTTTTTAATGGAAATTTTATGGAAGGAAGCAGAGAGGTATTGCACCCTCAGGGCAGATCTTTATGCTGTCCGTTTGTCCCAGCAGAGGCTGTGCCCATGCCTTGTTCTTTGAGCTGTGAGGCTCCATGATTTGGTGGTATCTGGTTTTGTCCAAGGACAGTTACCAGTTTGCCAGTCTGGTGGGAGATGTTCTCTGGGTGCAATGGAGTATTAATGGTTCTGTATACTTCAACTATTTTTTTTTAAAAAGCTTTTTGCTGAATTTGGGAATTCTTAATTTTTTAAATTTTTATTATTATTATTTTTATATCTGTTTCTCTACCAACAGAAGCTCTGTTATTCCTGAGGTAGATATACCTTCTGGATTTGTACTGCACAGTGCCAAAGCCTCTTCTTTGGAACCACAATAAAAAAGCTGTTCAGCCCCTCACTCGAGGCACCCAGCAGAGTCTTATGGGGTGAATGTAGCCAGCTTCTGCTGAACTTAGTCCTTATCATCCTGTTAGCTTTTGGTGTTGAGGCTTAATGTCTCAAGGACTGTTGAGTGCCTTTTTTTAAATTATTAATTTAATAATTATCCCAGCTGGAGGCAGCACTCCATATAATATGCTGGCTAGGATATATATTTTTTAACGTTTTTTTGGAGGTCGAAGGTGTTTCTTCTAATTCTTGACTTTCAATACTGCAGCATCTGGGTGCTGGCCTGGGGTGTGTGGGAGGTTTGTGCCTCTGCTGCAAGAAACTTGTGCATCTATTTGCTGCCAAATTTTTAAGGCTCTTTTAATGTAAACATGTACAAATATCTCCAAAAAAGGCCTTAAAACTCCAGTGCAGAATTGTATTTGCATGTTAAACTTAAGAACATATTTAATATATTACCAGTAATTGATTTAATGCCTAAGTAAGACTAACTATGCATAAATTAGTAAAATACTTGCAAGAGAAGTGCAATAATTGCCTTCAAGTGAATGAAGTAGTTAAGGCTTCTATTTACTAGCTTTGTTAAGCATAAATGTCTAACATTTAGACTTCAGCAATTTCTTCAGCACCAGCCCTCGAACAGTGTTCAAAAATATGACTGAATTTTGCAAGTTACTGTAATTTGAGGCTTTTTCCAAAGCTTCTAAAGTCAGACAAAGAAATTAAAAAAAAAAAGTCCTTTCTTTTCCTCTCATTTTTGAATATTGCAAATTGAGTATAATAATCTTGGTTAGTTTAAGTATTAGAAAGGTGAATATGCATCATTAACAATAGGATTTTATGAACATTTTTGTAATATTATGTAATATTTAAATTTATGTTGCTTTTTTTTCAGTTTTACATGTAGTAATTAATTTTGTCTTACTGACAGATGATTCTCAATGACTGATTTTCAAGAAAAAACCCAGACAGGTATTTTAACCCTTTGTTTTCATTCTAGACACCTCACATTCATGGGTCTGGTTGTAATTAAGGGGCTCTGCGATTGGCTCGGATGTGAATTAAAGTTCAGTGCTGTTTGTATAGTTTCCATAGCTGTAACTTCATGCTGTCCTTTTCCTGGATGGGTGGTGGGATTGTGGGCAGAGATGTTTGCTTTGCTCTGAGCAAAATATCCTCATGCCATGCATTGCACAAACCACTCCCTCCTGTTTTTTGGGTATGCTGTAGAGGAGTGTGTTGGCAGCCAGTGGGATCCCCACCTTTCTTCCCCACCCTGCAAGAGACTCTGAATCCACCTCATATCCCAGCATGAAATGGGATGTTGGTGATGTTTAGGGGCAGAATGGGAAAGAAATAATGTGCGTCTCCTACTAGGAGCAGATGTGACTTTCCAAGAAGCAAGGGAGAGAAGGGCAGATGTGGGGCAGCCAGGACATTGCACCTGTAACACAGAGCCCTTGTCCTGCTGTTTGTGTGTGGTGAACTGACTTCTGTCTCCTCCTTCACCCTCCCTTTCCTTGCTATTGATCCCCCTCTTAGTCTGTGATCTGTGTGTTTCCAGTATTTATCACACTGTGCTTGCAGAGGGTGACAGTGTCACATCTCTTGGGACTTCCACTACAAATCACTGTTTTTAAGGCTATACCCTGAAGGTGTAGCCCTGAAAACACTCAAGAATAAACACGCATTATGAGATAGGCAATAAGGGCTGTCCTATGAGTTACAGACAACTGTAGATACCAGTCTGTCACTTGCACTGTGGCTGTATTGTTGCGTGTAAATCCCATTTGTTTCCGTGGTAGTTGGAGCAACAGAATTTTTGGCCTCCCATTTCTAGTAACTTCATGCTGTGTTTTTAAGGCAGAAACATCACCAAGAGCATTCCCTTATGGCCCTTTTTTGGGATATATTTTTTGTTTGGAGAATTATAAACCTCCCCACCAAAGTAGCTGAAGTGAGCTGGGCATGAGGGCAGACTGCAGAGGCTGCTGGGCAGTGGGGCTTCTTGGCAGCTCAGCTGGGGGGTGGTTCTTTGTGCATCCTCTGGCACCTCTCAGTTACCTGCTTTCATATGTTATGTGTATGAAAATTTGCAGCTTTGAGCCAGCTTACATTTTTTTCCTAGCCTGTGATACAAATTAACAATCTTTATTTTATAATATTTCATATGAATAGCAGCTCTCATCGTTTTAAAGTACTGAAGGATGAAAAGTCAGGAATGTAATTGCACTGTTTGGCTTTTGTTCTGAGTAAGTCACGGTGTAATATTTTTCCACAGGTTGCTAATGCTGCCCTGGGTTGTGTGTGACATTGACTATCATCTCTGTGTAAAGAAATTCCACTTAAATTCCATTAGTGCCTGCTTTTCCTTAGCTTCAGCTTGTGCCTGCTTGTTATTAGATGGGGCTGTAACTTAAGGCTACTTCAGCAGTGGTGTTATCCCTACCTGGGCTTCTAAGGAATACTGACCTGGTTTGGATTCTAACTAATTAGGATATTTTGTCACTTGGCTTTTTGGATGCTCTGTATAGGACCAGTGATAAAGGTAACCAAAGTTAGAGTATGGTACAGAAAATATTTCCTTGTTGTCCTGTTAAGCAGTACAGGAATGATTTTGCACATTAGTCAGTTTGGAAATTCCAGAAATACTTCTGCTTCTTTTCATGCTGACATTAGGTTCTAGGCTTAAGATTTTAATTTCTCATTTTTCACCCTGCTTCTGCCCCTTCTGCCTCCACTAAGAGCGGCAAGTGTTGCCTGCCTTTTGTTCTTACCACTATGTCACTTGACATTTTTTCTGTATTGAATCATATCCCATCACTTTCCCTGCTCACTAAAAGGCAGGCTGGATTTTTTTATTTATATCTTGTCCCTTCATTCAAATTGTCTGCGGCTTCTCCTCCATTTCCTAATCTGAATAAATTTCATCCCATTTCTGCATGCTGTTGAAACAGAAGCTGAATGAACCGAGGTTCTGTAGTGATCTTTGGGGCAGGCCAGCTCTCCCCTTGCACACTCTGCTCTTGCTGTTAGCATGCAGAGCGCTGTGCCCTCACATGCTGTCCAGGTCGTGATGCATTATTTAGCTCAGCCTCTCATCAGAACTTACAGCGTTGTAGCCTGTTAGGGGATCATGTGGCACTACCTTTCAGAGAGCCCACGTAAATCATGGTCATGGATTCTTTTGATTCTTTTTGAGTTTGGTGGTTTTTATTTTTTTGGTTTTTTTTTTTTTGGTTGTTTTTTTTTTTTTTTCCCCATGGGTTGTTATTTTTTTCAAAATATTCTATTAGTTTTGTTACGTATGATCTCCCTTTTGTGAATCCATGCTGAATATCTTTAATTAAATCATAACTTTCCCTATTTTGTCCCTGATTAGTGTTTCCAATATCTTTCCCACTGCTGAAATCAGGCTGACTGGTGTTTAATTTCCTTGATCTTCCCTAGAGCTGCTGTTATATATAGGTGTCACATTAGTTCTCCCATCCACAGCTACCTCCCCTGGTCCCGAAGATGTTCCACAGATATTTGCTAAAGTATCCCCTTGCTTCTGCCTCTTCCTCCCAGACTCTGGCTGTCATCCCATCTGCAGTATTCTTTCAGACTTTAGCTGCTTGAAGAAGTGCATTTTTACAGCTTCTTCTTTTGGATTTATTAATCTTTCTTGTCCTTGGTAGCTGCTCCACGTGTTGGTGTTTGCAGTCGCCTTGGTGGCGGTGTCCTGCTGGGTGCCAGCATTGGTTGGTGCCTGTGCAGTGCAGGATGGCCTCGTGCCATCCTCCCCACCTGCATCCCAGCCCTTGATAAACCCAGCAATCCTGTTTGATGTGCTCAGGCCATTGTGTTGTGCCCAGACCATCCTTCCTCTTCACTCTGAGATCTTCTGCTTTGTTATTTTGGATTTCCCAAGACAGACATCGCTTCTCTGACCCTTCATGTATTTTTGTCAGGCCGCATGTGTATTTTCTGCTGATATGAACTCATCTTTGAATACTTGCCATTTCCGTATGGAGTTGTTTCCTCCGCTCCTTTATTCCATTCAGGGTCTGCTCCTCCTCTCATTGAAGTCAGCTGGGAGTTTTGCCATTGCCTTCCTCGAGAGCAGCAGTGAGCTTGCGATTCACTGACACTTCCAGCATGCTCTCAAAATTAACCCTGCTGAAATTGAACATCGATATTGAGCTTTATGTTTTAGTTGTAAATCCAACTCCAACTCCTTGAATGCTGCTTCTGTTTGAAGAATGGCTACTATGAAGTAGTCCATTAATTTTAATGTAACTCTCCATGGTTAGATTTGGGTCATAACATTTCCACTGTCATGACTGCAAAACCAACATTAATAGAAAACTCAGGTTTTCTGGATGTTTCACCAGATGCATCAAATTCTGCTTGTCCTTCTTCCCTCTCACCAGGAAACTTATAGTCATGCAAAACTTGCTCAAATAGTGTTTAAGTCTTCGGGGAGAGAAAAAAAATCTATGAAAACAAGGTTAAGTACAGGATTTGGGGGTAGGAGGGGTTGGTTTTTAACAGTAGTACGAACACTTTTGCTTTTCCCTTGGCATTAATGCTGAGAGTCACATGCCTCTGTCCCCACAAACCATGGTGGAAATGAGCCCACAGGACCCGTGATTTCAACCAGAAAACTGCTGCTCTGTCCTTAGCTCACCCCACTGGGAGGAAGGCTGGTACCACATATGGTATGTAAGCTCACACTCACTTCTCTGAGACCATGGAAACCCGAGCATGATGGAATACATCAGGGATGGAGTGGCAGCCTTGATTGCGAATATTTTTTTGCTAAAGTCAGACACTGAATGTTACTGTAATGACATTTTATGTCTCTCCTTCTATATTCTAGCAGAGAGAGCCACAGGTGTTCCACTGGAATTACTCACACATTTATAGAATTGGACATTCTGTCATTAAATGGACTTAAAACTAAAAAGCCTTTGTCTGCAAAAGGTGGCCAATAGAAAGGGACTTTGGATTATCTGATATCCCATAACTTAATCATATGGCTCTTAAGAGTAGGGCATAAGCAGCTGTGTCTCGCTAATATGCATGCAATATGTGTAAAGTGATATGCTTTAATTCTAAACTTGTTTTTAGCAGGAAGAAAAAAGCGTTTAGATGAGGAACATTAAGATTCAGCATTAACCATTTTTTTTCCTCGGGGCAAAATTATTCATCACCTGATATTTATTAAGGCAACATTTTTATTTTATTGCTCTGTACTGTAAAGAGTCTTTCCAAACATTCTCAAAGTTGTGCAGGGAAGTTTTATAGGCAGACTTGCAGACTGCATTTAAAGTGGTTTTCAAAATTTGAGAAAGACAGATAGATAGATATTTTCCTTTTCCTAAATAGCAATGTTGTCAAATCTCATACTGGAAGTAACAGAGATAAGCAGTCATTTAATTTATTATTTAATTTTAATTTTTTAAAATCCATCCTCCCACATTATATAAACTTGATTTCTGTATTGTAGCCTTAATTGTTAGTTTGTGTTGCTTTAATCTCTCTTATTTAAGTATGTTTGCTTTAATAATATTTAAAAAAACTAAGACAAAGAAACTGTAGATTAGAGACTTTATTTTCAGGGTAAAATGATACGGATAAGTGAGCGTCAACTGACCAGAAATTATTTGCTTCTGTCTGTTAGACACGTAATGGAGTCATTTAACTAGTCAAATTAGGAGCTGTAGAAATGCACCATGCTTCATTACTGAGTTCGAATGGGCACCATTTTACATTTACGTCAAAAATTATCTCATAGCAAATTAATGTTTTCATTGTGTGGGGAAGCGGGAGCTGTGCAGTATCAGCACCACCTAGAGGATGCGACACAGATGGCTTGGAGATGTTGGTCACAGAGAAAACGGAGACGAACAGATTATCTCCAAAAAGCAAAGTACTTCAAACAGGCTGCTGCCTTCCCCAGATTAGCCCTGGAAGTTTTGCTGCCTCGTACTCTCAAGCTGCGCCTGTCCCCATCAGCTCACCCAAAGTTGTGTTTACGGCACAGACTGGGTCGAGTCTTCTGTAAAATTCTTTGGTGTTGATACTACAGGTTGTATATTTTTAATGCAAAGAGATGCTGTCAGAAGTCAGAATATCACTTGAAAAATTCAGAGACTCTAGGCAAACAGTAAGAATATCCAGGTGAGGTTACAGAGGCTCAATCATCCTTGAAATTTCCTGAAAAGCAAAACAGTAAAAAGGAAGTTATTTAACAAATTGCATACTTTGATGAATGGAAACAGCTAGTGACTTCAAGTGTAGAAAAAGAAACAATGAGGCAAAGGTGAGGGCAGAGTTTCAGCTTGAGAAAGTTGTGGCAGTGAATAACCATCATGCAGGAACTGAACAAGGTAACAGAGAATTAGTAGCACTAATAAAAATTGGTCAGTGATAACTGTAAGCTGTTTAAAGCACAGGATGGTTTTGGCTAGCTCAACACGTGCCTTCCCAAAGGGGTAGTTGTCACACGGGAGGTAGTATCAAACCTATAAATAAACCCTAACTTCTCTGTGGACAGATGCTCCCAGGTGGGACCATGGCCCACCCTGGCAGCTCTTCCAGCAGGGCCAGGGCATTCCTGGCATCAGACAACCAGAGGAGTCACAAGGGAGGAAATTTTCATGCCTAAATGTTTTGTGATGAGAGACTGCAGAGGCTAAGTGCCTCTGGCAGCGTGGTTTAGTGTTTCAGTACAACTCCTGGAATTCTGGACGTTAGAAGTGGTCAGTGAGGCCTGACTGTGTCCTGCTCCAGCAGGTCCTGCTGGCAGGGTCCTGAGCTCTGGCTCAGTGGGGTCTGCTCTGTGTCTCTCAGTGCTCCCACCAGCCATCCTTGGAAACCCACAGCAGGGCAGGGAGCCAGGTCAGACCCCCATCACCCAGCCCAGGCTTCTCTCTACCTGAGCCAAAAAGTGCTCCCCAGTAATTCCTTCAAGGAAAGGGTCTTCTTGCGCATGGAAATACAGCACGCTGAGCAGAAGTTTGCAGGATTTGAGCCTCAGATATGATTTGCATTAAAGATATGTTATAAATTGACCAGAATATCTAAACATGTTTTCCAGTCTTATTAAATGTTGTGCATGCATAACTGTATAATTCTCCATATTAATATTCTTAGAAGATGTTTCCAGAACAAAACAAAAACATCCACAAAGTACTTTGACACAAAGAACATGAGCTAGAGACAAAGATGAGCTGAGAGGGTGAAATAGACTAGAATTCATTTAGTATTACATTTATCTCTGGAGCAAATGATCACTCATTAATTAAAATGTTGCTGCCCATTGGAGTTTGAAGACAAAAATTCTTCATAATTGTTTAAAGTACGTAACTTTTTTGTTATTTTTTGTATTTCAATGAGTTGCTCTTCAGGATTCTTTGAAAAATCAAATAATTGCCTGTGATATTATTTCATGGCTAAGTATAGTGTCTTAAACATGTACTGAGCTGTAAATTCAAGAATCTGTCAGTGACATTAGGGCCATGGTTATGATAATACCAAATTGGTAGATGATAGTCCATGCCTGTGAGCAAGTTTTCTTTTGTTATAGAAAAAGCTTATCTTCTTATTTTTCAGTGACTGAAGCTCATTGTAGAAAATTATTTCTTTGAAACAACACAGAAAAAAGTTAAGAGTCTTGTTTACAAGTAGCCAGGTATTTTTTCTTCTTTTTTTTTTTACTGTAGTGGCACTTTACCTGTTATCATGAATCTTGTCTGCTGAGATAGTTCAGCCTTCATGTTATGTTTACCAAGGCCAGACTGGAGGATCAAATAATTTATAACCATTTCTGTTGGGTTTTATGTAATAACTTTGGAACTCATATAAAGTAATGATCCACAAACTCTTTTAATGTTCATTATAAAATATGAAATATTTCTCAGAACCATTGCAATTATGTGACCAGACATAACTGTTTCACACATGAGTAAATACAGGGAGGTTTAACATAACTTTATTATCTTCCTGTCTTTTCTTCTCATTGATGTGATAATACTGTTTTAATATTTTTCTAAAGAAAAGTTAAGTAATTTCAGAATCTCTATTGAGGCCTAGTTTATTGGTTTTTGTAATAGAGTACTCAAGAATAATTGTATTTATGATTAGACTGATAGAAGTAAATGTTGTTGTGCTGAATAGGGGTAAAATACCCTGAAAGCTTTATATTATTATACAAATATATAGGCATACATCAGTAAAAAGAAATTATTAATATCTGTCTGTCTGTCTATGCATTTATTTTATGCTCATCATAGTATCAGTGCACCTCCTCTGGAGAATTTCAGGGGTTTAGCAGTTATTAAAATGTCAGTAGATATAGGATGGCAAAACTCATTAAGGCTACATTAAAAAAAAAAAAAAACATGCCGTGCCTGATACTCAGAGCTAACCTTTAATTTCCCCCTCATCTTCTGATTTTCTTGGATTTAGACTAGACATAAAGTGGGTCCTGCCACAACCTAAACTCTCTGCTGAAGCTGACCAGCACTTGTTAAACCTGGCTTGGGACTTTGTGGACTTTTCCAGGTTTCCTGCCCTGTTCAGGGTAAGAGAAACCTCTGAACTTTGCCGTTGGCAACCCTAAAACCTTTCACATCCCTTTCTCCACATGGTTCCTTCACAGGAGAGATGGACTCAAGCCTAAATCTGAGGCCCTGCCTGTGCCTCTGACTTACAGCAGTTGCTGCTAACACAAGGTGGAACAAAAAACAGCACTGAGGGAAGTCCCAACAGAAGGATGGGCACCTTCCCCCTTCCCTTCCTTGAGGAGCAGTGTGCACCAGCAGGAGGAGGGTGAACATGTGCATTCAAACTTGAAAATATAACATTTTTGTTTACCAACACTAGCTGGTAACATAAAGTAACAGAATTTTGGTCTCCAGCTGAATGGTGCTGTACAAATATAATCAGAAAAAACAATTCTTTGGCCAAAAGAGCACAACCTAATCAAGAACTCAGTTAAAAATGTAAACTGTTTTCCTCTGATTCTCCCCTTGTCTGCCTGATGTCTTTCCCCTTGCTGACACGTGGGGGTAGGCGCTGTGGGTTTGTCACTGCTCTGTGCCACGCTGAGGGACAGGAGCAGTGCCAGAACAGCCCCAGGGGTGACAGGAGCCTGCATGGTGGCCACGGGAGAGGACACAAAGGGGATCTGCAGCAGGGCTTGGGCTGCCTTGCTAAAGCTGAGACCCACTGACAGACCTTGGGGACTTTTTTTTTTCTATTTTGCCTCTCAGTGACCCCAAAAAATGGTATGATGTGGTGCCATGGAGGTGCTTCACAACAACTTCATGGACTTCCAGGACACTCAAAGGTTAAATCTCTTCTGTCCACTGTCCTGCTTGCTTCTTACTACAGGTTTTGTGTAGGACAGGGGTCATTTTCATGCATTACAAGAAGTGAATTTAGAAATGTTATTTTCAAGGAGTGAGGGATAACCTGCAAGATACTAAGTGTGGAATGAATCCGTTATACCCTGTCATTCTGAACAAGAGAAAGGAATTATTTCAGAGTCCCTCTCTTGCGTGGAATACTTGTAGGACATTCTGTTCTCCCTACTTTTAAATTAAAATGTCTTTATTTGTCATTATGAAATGCTGGCGTGCATTGAAAAACAAGTCCAGTTGTATTTAGCAGTAGCAAAATGTGATATAACTAATGATACGATGAGAAGTATAAAGTATGCAGAAGATGCAACAGAGCTGGAAGGATGCTGGCTCTCCATTTTCATATTTGAGTTTAGCTTTGTAAGATTTAAAATATTAAATAGTTTTGTGGTGGACAATTTTCTTATAAATTGTTTTTCAGTTTTGAAATTCAAGTGTTGTATCCATTTTTAGTAACTTAGGCATTTTTAGTCCATCCAAATTAGTAAACTTGATCATTTTTTAAGGTTTGGGTTTGGCCAGGCAGAGTTACAAGAGTTAATTTATTTGACACTGGAAACAAAATTTTTACTTGTCTTTGGAAATTATGAAAAAAAATAAAATCAGATTGTGAAAGATTTTACCTTGCACTCAGTAGAATACAACTCTGCATAGGACAAAGTTCTATGTTTAAGGAGTCAGGAGAAGATCTGAAGACAAAGGTTTAGACAAACACCCAGGCCTTTTTGCTCCAGAGTGCAAAGCACAGAGAGGGAGATCCGTAAGGGAAAGGCTACTTTTGAACCTGTGCTATGGGCTGGATGTTCAGCCTCAGTTTCATTTAACTGTTTTCTACAGAGAAGCATATGATTTAGTTAACCAGGGATGGAATTTTTCACCCTGTGCCCTTGACCTGAGGATGCAGTAGCCAGATTCATAAAAAAAACTGTTGATGAGTTTCAACGTGTTAAGGCCAAGTATGCATTACAAAATTCCTAACCTGAGCTGATGCTGCAGGTACGAGTAGCAGTTGTACATATTGAATGTTTTTACATGTGTTCATCAAATAAAATTAAATGTGTTTTCAGACAAGTTTCACTTTGGAACTGCTAAACTCTATCTCCTACAATTCAGGGCATATATCAATTAGTTCAACAAACAGATAATTTTTTGGAGCATGGAACAAGTCAATTGCATTTTAAACTTGTCTCTAATGCTAAATAGATTTATCATGAGCACATTACATGTGCACCTTTAGCATATGATCAGAGATGTCTTAGTTTATTATAGCATTTTCCTCGTGATATTTTGAGCTAGAAAACCTATCTTCAGTCCTGTCAGCATAAAAACTGCTCAGCAGGAGGTGAAGCACATGAAGCAGTTTCCAGGCCTCTTAACATACACAATTCATGCAGTTGAAAAGGTTTTGATAGCTTAAGTCTTTTATTTTTTTTTTTTTTTTTTTTTTTAACTTTCGATGCCTAATGGTTGACTTTTTGTTGCTATCTTGAGACACTGAATTTTATTTTTTTTTTCTGGAGAAAGAATCCTTCGTTATTTCCCACCCCCATACAAAGTTAAACTAGTCTTTTCTGTTTTATTAGGTATTGGGCAAGAGATTACATCAGAGCTGAGAGGGCTCTAAGTAGATAGGAGCAGGGTATGATGAGATCACATAGGCTGGGATTTTAGTTAACAGTAACTACGCTCCTGCCCCCTAAATCAGTGGTGCCCAGGTAGGTGGTACCAGTTATACCCAGACAGCTATTTCTCTGCCATGGTGGTTTGGAGAAAGAGCACTGAAGTTAAGAGCACGCAGCCTCAAGGCAGCCTTCCCACCTGCTGATGGTGTGGTTGACAGAGCAGGTGTAGGGTCTGTGACTCCTGGAAGGGAGCAGTGTAGCATAAGAAGTCTTCTTATTTGCTTTCTTTTCTCTCTTTTGTTTTTTCCCCTCTCCCCTTTGACTTGGACAGGAGGAAGGAGAAGGAAGGATTTCCACACCTTTGCAAAAAGTCAGTGTTAATTGCCTTCCTGGGTGAGCTCCCAACCTCCCCCATTCTCCTGCTTTGTCTTTCTCTCCAGCCCAAACACTCCTCTCACAAAAGGGTGCTGTCGTTTCCAGGCATTCGCTTAAGGGTTTGTCTCCACCTCAACCTTTCCTTATGCTGCCAGCAAAGGGAGAATCCCTTTCAAGGGACAGCAGGAGCTAATTGCCCCCTCGACCCCTGCTCCCTGTTCCCCACCTCTACTAATAGGACTCAGCTGTCACTTCCCTGAATCTGAATGCAAGAGCCAGTAGCTGATCCTGGGATGATTTATCAGGAGAGCCCCACATTTCTGTATGGCTTTTCAAGTATGCCACCATATTTCAGGATCACTGAAAAGGGCAAGTAGGACCAATGACCTACTTAGGTGAGACCAGTGACTATGAATAACATCGGTGCGGTGATGAACGTGCCACAACCTGTAAAATGCAGGGAGTTTGTCTCTCTGGTTTTTTTTTTTTTTTTTTTTTGTGATTTCTTTTTTTATTTTTTAAATTGGTGCTGATTTTTTGAAACATTCTATAAACTTCCATAAGGTCTGGAAAACATTGGAGGGTATTTAAGTAAAATTAGCCACAAAAGTATGTGACCTGCTTCAGAAATGAGGTAGATAATGTTAGTGTTGTGATGTCCCCCAGGACCTAGCTTATAATGTTATCTTTGGTCATACTCAAAAGAAAGCTAATTTATGGCCTTTCAAATCAGGACTAATTAATATAAAATGTTCTTATTTTATATGATAAATTCCTTTGTAAAGAATTTTAATGATTTTATTTCTGAATAATTCTCTCCATAGTGTAGAATGTGAATACGGAACATTTTAAAAAAACCACAGAATTTTTTGGTAAATTTGAAGCCTCGGACATAAATATAGAATATTGGCTTCCTTTATTGAAGCTTATTGTTCACAGCAATCCTTCGTCTGTTGGCATTAGCTCACGTCTGGAATCTGAAACCTGCTGCCTTTAGACCTCAGTGTTCCCCCACGACGGATGTACGCGGAGTTGTTGTCAATACCACTGAGCGTACACCCGGCACGCCGAGGCTGCCCCGCCTTCGACGTTGTCTCTTGGGATTCAAAGGATGTCACTCCCATCCGAGTGGCAGAGCAGTGATACATCTGCACTCCCTGCCTGTGACACCTCGCTGTCATGTGGCTTTGTCACCGGACAGCAGCGCCTGTCATCCCGTTAGGAGGCCCAACACAAAGCGCACATCACCCCTGACATGCTGTGAAGCGCAGTGTGTAAAGAGGGTTTGTTTTACGCCTGGTGTCCATGTTGTGGTTTGAAAGCTCGTGATAAAAAAATAATATCCTTGTAAGGCCATGTTCTGTTCTCAGCCATACCAGTGAAATTTCAGCCCAGAAGTGTGAATTTAAAGTCCAGGAGAAGAGGTTATGAGATTTTAGCGCTCTGGGGGCCAGGCACATCCTGTCCTATGTCAGGCACTGCTGCTGTTAGGCAGAGGAGAAGGAAGGGAGAATCCAGTGGAACTTGCACTTGAAGCTTGCACTGATCTAACTATAAGCCCACTTTCCTGGGAAAGATAACTCCTACAAGTTTTTGAGCATATTGAGGGTTAGGTGTAGCAGGTACTTATGCTAAGAAAAGGAAAGTGTGAATTTTTCTTTTTCAGTCTTCCTTGTGACTCACTCAAGTTATCACCCTGAAACACATCCCTTTCTGGACCTTTGTAATTACAGGACAGTCACCAAAACAAAATTTTAATGTTCAGTGAGAATGTGAAATTAATTTCTTCATCCTTATCACTGCATGCTGTAATCTGAGGCACCGATCAAAAATATCTGAAATACTGCCTCAGCAATGTAGTGTCTTTATTTATTATACACCATGTATAGAATTGCCATCAAGTTTTGAAGTTAATCCAGAGTTCTGCGCTCAAAGATAGGAGGCTTTGTGTCTGTGATCATTTAAGCAGTGTTTTGTGGTAGCTAACCTAATGTTCGGAGGTGAATGCAGGAAAGAGTTGAAAGCTTTCACATCTAGCAGTGAGGTTTTTGTAATTTATCTGACCATCTCCAGAGGAATGTAACATATTTTAATGAATCTTACCCAGCCTTATTTAGCTCATCAGTCACCAGATGATGGGCCTCTTGTATGTGTTAGTATGAATCTGCAAATAATGTGTGTTTGCACAGTGTGTGACAGAACAATGTTCTCCTCCTTACTGAGAACATGGCTGCTATTGCTGAATAAATTTTAAATAATGTTAATACTAGTAAAGAGTTAACAGTATTCTGCGCAGAGAGATCTGAAGGCCCAATTCTATCTGATTTATCATTTAGTCAACTTTAAAATGCCCCAGAGATCCCAAAGATCCTCTTGGCTGTTGCTGTAGGGGTGGGACTTTTATGAATGTGTTTGTACTTTGATAAGAAATAGTACTTTGTTAAAACATGTAAACAGCACACTTTGCCCATTTTCTTTTTCCAAGGGCCATCTTTTCTCTTAACTGTTGTTAAGTTCAGAGTTTATCAGCACAGTTAGTATTGGTTAACCTTTATTGCTACAAATGTTTCATGTTCCCTCTCCATAACTGCCATCTGGAGACAGTCTGAATATTTTAGCAAGGTGTTTATCAGGCTGAAATCTGCACTGAAATTGGCTGAATTGGTAGATATGGATTTCTAGGCTAACTTTTGATAGTCCCGTGGTGAAAAAAACATGTATATTGATACTCACCGGGGACTATGTTGTTAAAATACATAAATGTAAAATTGACTTAGGAAATAAAAAATAAATGATAGCTATAAATCAGGGAGCTGATAAACAAATAAATATCTATCACTATTATATCTTGGTATTTCCCAAAGTTATCTGAAGAGCACTTAATTGTAACTGAGTAATCAATTAGTCAATTAACCTTCTTCTCATTGAATATATATTTGATATAACTTTTTGAAGCTTGGGCTCTAAAAGGTTTATATTGATTGCAGCATTCAAGGCCATATGTTTCAGTTATTGGATTTGTGTAGTCAAAATTGACATCCTAAGTTCACTAGAATATGTAAATATTTGACTGTAATGAGTTTCCAAGACTGTTGGAGGGATGCAGTTAGTTTTCATTACTTTTTAAAACTACAATATTTTGTGATTATGAAGTTCACCTTAGCAGAACATGTGTAATTTAAATATATTTCTTATTCAGAAGACGCAAGTTTATTTTATGGTCTGGCTATGAGCTTTAACAGATTCACTTTTCACACTGCTTTGGATGGAGTTGACTGGGAAACATTTTGGTGCTTTGTTGGAAAATGATACAAAATGTGGGAATTCAAATGAAAGTGTTTCATGGGAGCACTTTTTGATTTTATTGTAGCAATGTGGACGCCTGGTGCTGTGCCAGTGAAAGGCTGTCCTTAGCAGGGTCAGGGTGTGACCACTGCCCACTTTTATGGAGAATCCAGACATGTTCACACTGAATTTCTAAATCAATCCATTTCTTCCCAGCTATCCTTAAGAGTCTGCTAGGTGTCCTCCTCTAGCTGAGCTTCTGGAGGCTGTTTCTGCAGGTGTCTGCAGTGGGCATGTGAGGATGTGTCATGCAAACGGGACACTCCCTTTCCATGGACACGTGTTTAAAATGCAGATGTTGCTGTACACTCTGCTCAAATGAGTTGTAGCTTAAAAGGAAGCCTCTGGTTCCAATAGTTGCCCACCTCTAGCAGTTTAGCACAGTAGTAAGGGGCAGCAAAACTCTACTTTCACTGTTTACAAGTGAAAGTATCCTATCAAAATAGGACAGTGGAATGTGGGGAATTTAACGCTCCTGTTCCCACAAGGGGCACTTGATCTGGAGCCCCAGATACAAACCAGGGTAGAAATGGTTTATTAATTTCTTTTAAACACCACCTTTCCTCCCAGAGCTGAGCTATGATGCTTTTGGTTAACTTCCATTAAGGGCCAAAACTGGCTGCCTTGCACAAGCAAGCTGAGCTCCTGCCTGCAATGCTGGGTTTTACTCACCATTAGCCTCCAAATCAAAGGCAAGAGGAAAACACCAGCAGAGTTATTGATAGGTTGGGAAATAGTTTATTTATTCATTTATTTCAATGTGTGAGATATTGTGTATTTCTTAAGTAATACTTATTAAAATTCTGATTGTATCAGGTAGGAAGAAATAGCTGTACAAAGAAAATACATGTATTAAATGATCTTAGATGGTCATCAGAATCTCAAGGTGCAAGGACCTGTCTGTTAAGGACAGAATTTACCGTGTCTCTTCACTTTGGCTGTTTTTGTGCAGACAGTTTGATGGGTGAGCTTATGAGAGATGTATTGTTAAGTGTTGATGATTTACAAAGATGCAAAACCCCTGCAGCGGTGTGGAACTTTGCTAAATTCCTTCTAGTGGTGTCTGGCTACATCAAAAGGAAAGTGCTATAATGGGTTAATAATAATCCTACTGTCTTCAAAATTTGTTTGATATAGCAGTGCACAAAAATATTCGTTTCTGGCAACTCTCCTGACAACCTTTTGATATTTAGATTTTTAGTGTGTGCGCTTCAGTGTGTAATAGATTAACTTGGCTCTGCGGAAAAGGTCTTTATAGAATCCTTAACTGTTGCACTCATTATTGAATAAACAGCGCTTCCTTCATGGGAAAAAAAAAAAACCCTCAAAAACCTGCAGATTTTTCCCCTCTTAAAAATACATTCATAATCTAGATATTAGCAAACTTTTTTTTTTTTTTTTTTTTTTTTTTTTTTTTTTTTTTTTTTTTTGCTTTGTGAAAAATATCATAAACCATCTCGGTTTGACCTTGTTAATGCAGGACCACTTTAGTAATCTGTGCCTAATGATTTTTTACATTAAACCACAGCTTGTGTTGGACCCTTGTGTGTCACAGTAATTTAAGAACAGTCATTTTGCACATTCCGATCCCATTATGTTACATTGTTACTGAATAAAGACTGGTATTATGTTGCTCCTATAAAGGGCAGAAGTGGCCTGAATTTTATCTGCTGAACGAATCAATCTGGATTATGTCAGCTGAAAAGAATTGTGAACTGCAGTCTCCAGCAGATGGGGAGATTTTAAAAATGTATCTGTTTGGTTGTGAATACATTAGCTAAGATAATACCTTGTGGTGACTGAAAAGTAGTTTTTCTCTCTTTTTTTTCAATGAAGACTGTACCAATTATCATTTCAACATAAAGTATTAGGAGATCAATTGGGAACTGAATGCCATTTCCTAATGTTAATACAGTGTTTTATTTAAGCTGCCTTGACAGGCTGTCTAGGCTGTGGGAAAAAGACTGAGCAAATAATGAGTAAAGGGTTTAGAAAAAAGACAGAGGGTGGAGCTTGGCAAACGATGTGAGCTATTCATCAACAACTCAACAAGGATGATGGAAATAATAAGTACTCCTTAAAGAAAAGGGGAAAGGATTTTTTTTTAAAGAAACAGTTTCCTTTTAAAAAAAATATTTAACTCTAACTTTGTATTACTTTCTGATTAGCTGATTTTAAACTTCCTGAAATCAGCAAAACCTTTCCTTTGAAATGGATAGTCCATGTTCAAACAGCACATTCTTTAGCAATCAGTTAAAAAAAAGAAACAGTGTCTAATTTCCTGTTCATTCGTGCAAATTTCTTACCATGTGGCATTGTCATTTAATATCTAAAGTACATTAATGCATTTCTATAATGCCAAAACCCTCAGACAAATCCCCTGTGTGAAATAATTTGTGTGAACTTTGAACTAACCATGAATAAAATCAAGATCTTATTATATCCTTTATTTATATGGCACAGAAAAGCTTTGAAACTTAATACTAGCACCAACACGATATGCACATTCACAGTGATGCTTTAAAAAAGGAAGAAAAAACCCATTCAACTTTCCTACATTTTTGTGGGCTTTGCCCACTATTCAGACACCATTACGTTACTTCTGAAAATATTTGTCTTAGAAATCAATAGGCTATTCTAATATTATTGTGTTCTGAGTTGCTAAAATTTCCATTCAGGAGATATAATTCCACCATCTGTAAAGTTCTAGATTTTATAATACTTATAAGCTGTTTTAATCTATTTTTACTGCCATGTTCTGTCCTGAAATGTCAGAGAGTGCAGACTGGGTCTTGAAATTAACATGACAGTTAAGAAACTTGGCAAGGTTTTACAGCAGATTGTGACATTAACAAAGTACAAAGGAGAATGGGGAAATTAACGTTAATGTATGCTTGCAGACACTATAAAAATCTATATGTCCACGATCAGGGAACTAAAAATAGGGATGTTTTTTATGTTGATGCCATTAAATACAGAGCTTTACTGTGAAAAGAAATTTCCATATGAAAAGCAACTTACTAAAAAGTAACGCTGTAATCCCTCCTCTGGACTGAACAACAGGTTTATCTATCCTAGGTCAAGTAGGCATATGGCTGGTTTTCGGTTTTTGATTTTGTTTTAGGCTTTTTTTTGAGTCTATGGTGAAACTGATTTGAAAGCACTGTTTTTAAACAGCTGCAAAAGATACAGTTCGATAGATGTCCTGATAAATGGGAGCGGTTATTAAAATTCACAGATATCTCAATAAATCATGTAAAATCTGTCCTCTTTCACAGAGAGGAGATGAAATAAGTGTTTGTGGTGAACCCTTGTTCAGGCCTTGCACCCCCTGAGCCTGCCCAATGCTCTCCCTTGGTGTCACCATAGTGTCACCCCAGTGTCCAGACTCCCAGCCCATCATGGCTGGCCAGGCTCAGCCAGGATAAGGCTTCTCTGAATGCATTTTTCTTTAATCAGTTGGAGATCCAGGACATGGCACAAAAAACTTGTCAAAATACCCAGGGGAACACAGTGGCTTTTGCACTGGGGATGGGAACTGTTGGGTAAATCAGTGAAAGCTACAGGGAATAACCTTCTGAGTAAACATGGGCTTTGGCTTGTCTTTAGTTTTTTGTCTGAGTTTTTAAGTTGTAAGTTACTCAAAGCCCCATTCAGCCTGGATCCCACAAGGCCAGGGCCTGAGACTTTGCAGGCTCATGCAGCTTGGCACCCACAGCACCTAATCCTGATAGCAGAGACAAAACCAGTTCTTTCCATCACCATTGATACTGTGCCATGGCCGTGTCGGACACCGACCATGGCAGATGAAGACACAGCTCCTGTCTGCTGCCTGGGGAGGGTGGCTGTGGGGGTGAGCTGCCTGTGGCTCAGGGTACCTGTGCCAAATGCAGAGCTGGGCTGAATCTCCTCTTTTTCTTGACAAGTGGCAGAAGCTGACCTCCAGTTCTACTGGTGCAGATTTGGAGCACACCCCGGCTTCGTGTTGATACTACCCATGGGTTCAGCACGCTGGGGAAAGCCCACACGTTTTTTTACTCCTGCCCCTCTTTGGGACACGCTGGGTGACAGCCTTTTAGCAGAGTGACGCACAGCAGAGCGTGAGCTGCCATCGGTGAGTGGCAAAGCGCGGCAGCGTTCGCTATTCGAGGCACGGCCATTTTTCACACCGTGTCACGCTCCCGAAGCATTGGGATATTTAAAGCCCAAAGAAAACAGTGCCTGCATTCCCTCACATAGCCCGTCTGCCTCGGGCATGGATTGGAGGCAGCGGGTGCAGGTGCCAGTGGCAGGGACAAGGCGGCGTTCCCTGGTGTGCCGCGAGCAGCCTGATGCAATGCAAACATTAATCTCCCAGCTACAAAGGAACAGCATGGATCCATCTGTTACTTTCTTTGCTCTTAATCAAGTTGGGGAGGGAGCAAAAGTTCATGTAGCAAATGTGGGCATGCACTTGACTGGGACCTGAGCCGTGAAGCTGAGATCAAATTTAGAGGCAACAGGATTTTTACAGGTCTGTGGATCCAGGGTTCCCTATCATTATGGATCTCTTCTTTCACCAAATTTGGAAGTGGGAATTGAATTCGGGGTTGTGGTATTGGCCCACTCAGCTTTCTAACCGACAATGCTGAGTGCAGACTGCTGTCCCTATTATAACTGTGCTAACAATTGACTTTTTGGTTTGGCTGTCTTGCAGAAAAAAAGGAAAGAAAAAAATCAATCCCAACAAAAAAGTACTTATTTTTCTAGTTTGCTTAATAGTATGAAGCATAGAAAGTGCTGTGCTTTGTGTGAAATGAGGCAATTTAGGGAGGAGGGGAAATAAGGAAAAAAGCAAAGCACAAAAGGCATGCAGGGCCAGACTGTCAGAAGAGCAGAAAAGGAGATGACAGCCCTTTTATCTGCTGGTTGAGCAGTTAGAAAACTTATCCAGGATGTAGGAGGCCTGGTCTGAACTTGCTGCTCTGCTGAGAAGAGAGTAACCCACATCTTGGCTATGTATTCCTGCCAGTTCACTGAAAGAAGAATCCCTCCGCGCTGCCTTTGCTCACTCTATGACTCATCCCTAATGGATGTAGCATTTGAGTCCCTTCTTCTTTGAAGGAGCCTATTCTTAAAAAAAATCTCCCTGCAAAAAATTGTTTTCCAGAAGGAATTATTGCTACCCTGGGCAAGAGGGGACCCAGTCATAGCCAACATAGCCATGATCATGCTGGGGCCTTCTGTTAGTGAGGTCATTTTTCATTAAACTTAATTTTGACTTTTTCTGGTAACCAGAGTTTTGGAGAGAAGATGAGGCAAAAGAGATTAAATTTTTAAAAGTAGAAGTATTTCTAGATTGTGTTGAGAAGCCATTTTCTCAGGCTCTTAGGGTGTCTGTCTGCTGTATTCAGGTATCCTGCAATCACATTATCTCAAGAGACAGAAGTACCTGTTTATGTGCCAGTTTGGGCGTCCAGTTGTGGGTGGGAGCATTTTGGTGACACTTTCACTGTGTCCTTGCTGGTTACCTCTCTGCTGTCAGCAGTGTCCCCCTGCCCAACCCCATGCCATTCCAGCTATACCAAAGAGCACTTGTTTGTGGATGAGCTCTGGCAGGGTTGGTGGCGTGGGGACACAGAGCATGTCCTTGCCCAAGGTGTGCTCTTGGTAGCCAGGAAGGTCAGTCTCTGCCTGCATGCACGTGCGTGCCAGACAATGTCTGGAGCACAAACCCCATGAGGAGCAGCCAAGGGAGCTGGAGGTGTTTGGCCAGGAGAGGAGGAGGCTCAGGAGGGATCTTACCACTCTCTAAAACAACCTGAAAGGAGGTTGTAGCCAGATGGGGTTGGCCTCTTTTCCCAACAACTAGTGATAGGACAATAGGGCATAGTCCAGGGGAGGTCTAGGTTAGGCATTAGGAGGCATTTCTTCACAGAAAGAGTATGCCTTGGAACAGGCTGCCCAGGGAGGTGGTGGAATCTACCACTGAAGCTGTTTGAGGATTGGATGTGGCACTCATTGCCATGGTCTCGTTGACAGGGTGGTGTTCAGTCATAGGATGGACTCGATGATCTTGGAAGTCTTTTCCAAATTCACCAAAACTGATTCTGTGATCTACAGGTGGAGACTCCCAAATGCTGCAGGTACAACACACCTCAGAGCTGTTCCCTGTCGGCACTCATGTCCCACCAGGTTCTCTACTAGTGTGGAAAGCAATTCAGTTGGGCTGGTTGAAAAATTAGGAGCTACTTCTGTGAGGTGTTTCCCCAAAACTTAAACTGATTTTCTTATCAATGACCAGCTTTTCCTCCTGCTGTTTGTTCAGATTCCTTACTGAGGGAGATGTCCTGTTTTGTGACACTCTGTATGTTCAGGGCTTGTGTACACAAACATCCAGCTATCTGGGCAGCTGTGCTTCAGCTCTGACTTTTTAAATCCACATTTAAAGAAGCACATCACTTATGACCCTTTGTGGAGCTGTACCCTTATTCAGAACAGGGCTGTAGTAGGTAAGAGAAGAATGACAAAATCATTTGGCTATGGTGATCATTTAGGCATCAGTGGCAGTTATTATCTATTAATTCAGCCTCCATTTTTTCAGTTCCATGAGTTTCATGAGTCACCCAGAGTTGGCATCCTACTCCTCAATGTGTACCTGTAGTATTTGGCAGTGCAATGATCAGCTTAAGGGCCACTCTTTCACTGGATATTTAGGCCTGTGGCATTGCTTACAAGCTTCACATCTCCTTCTCTTAAGGGCTTGCAAATAAAACATTAAGAGAGGGTATCTTCAGCTTTAACACAGAAACAGTTAGCCAAAGGAATATATAAATACTGGATGTTCTTTCTCTGTAATGAAATGAAATAGAAAAATGTGATCATATTTCACACTTGTGAATAAAACTGATGGAGGGCTATCTGTAGTCTCCTGTCTATTAGAGGAAATCTTATGAATACATCTCTGCATTTCGCATAGATCCCTGAAATTTGGAGTGGGAAGAACATAACTGGTTGAGAAGTCTCCTTCCCCTTTGTTAGCTGAGGCACCAGGGATTGAAAACTTCTTGCCTGGCATATTCATGTGCTTCCCTGCCCTGTGGTTGCAGAGACTTTGTGAGTCTGTGGGAATGTTTCATCCTTTGTCTTTCCAAACAAATAAATTACATTCATGAGATGGCAGTTTTATAAGTTTTCTTTCTTGTGTAACTTGAATGTTTTGATTCCTTCTTTTCATTACAAGGCAGAGGTCTCAGAATGCTAATGTGCCCTTAAC
Source organism: Anomalospiza imberbis (assembly GCF_031753505.1). Lineage (NCBI taxonomy): Eukaryota > Metazoa > Chordata > Aves > Passeriformes > Viduidae > Anomalospiza > Anomalospiza imberbis. Next base: position 6,200,126 of record NC_089692.1, on the reverse strand, counting down.
TCATATGATGCACGCAAAGTCATGTCATGTGCACTTTGTGGTCAGGATGGATGTGGAAAAAAGGGCACATAATATTCTAGTTGCAGAATATCAGAGGTTTTCATAGAAAACTGCACTTACTCTCAGACTTTTGTATGGCTTCTATGATTTCAGATGTACTGAGCTGCTTCCCCTTTGAAAAACACACATTCTTTGCAGCCACTCATCCATCTTTTCTTATTTAGCAATAGTTCTGTGTCGGAATGAAGAATCACATATCTATGTTTTGTAAGGCTTGCTTGTCTGGCTTATATGCTTTTGGAGTGACATCCCACAAGCATTTGAAGAAACTCAGCTGTAGATTGTAGTGTGAAGACATTTTTGATTTAGTTTTTGTAAAAGAAACATGATCGCTTGTCAAACAAGAGCTAATTTCTGCAGCATGTCTTGCAACATTTCCACTCTTCTGCATTTTACACCTCTCTCATCTTCATTTGAAGCAATTACTAGAAGGGTAAATTCAAGAGAACACCCTTTCCATGATATTGGGGTTCAAACCTGGCAAACATTCAGTATAGAGCTGTTTATCTGTATTTAATGCCTTGACCTCTGATCACATTCAAATGCCCCATGTTGATCAGTTTTATTGGAAGTAGATGCTGTAAGGTGTTTTATGGATATCATAGTTCTCTTTCCCTCACTTTCTTGGTGAAACTTTGCTGATTTTACTCAAAATCAAAGTGGTGTGAAAGGAGTTAGTTTGAGCTGAACCACAGATAAGTCCTGTCCCTGTGTTCCCGGTGAAGGTTATTTTCTTTTGCTGCAAAGCCTTTCTTTTGATTTCTTATGGAGGTAAACGATGCACCTGTGTAAAAATAAAATATTTTAGGGCTCCCTGTCCTTCAGCCATATTTTTTTATATATTTCTTTGTCCCAAAAACCCTTCTGTAGCCATTGTGGTAGACGTAAAAGCATATGCTGCTGTCAGATGCTGCCAGTGGGCTGAGCTGCTGCTCAGGGAAGTCCTGGGGTCAGGAGTGGGGCAGCTGCTGAGGCACCAGGATTCCTGCAGCACGTGGACTGAGTGGTCACTTTGTGGCTGTGGTAGCAGCAAAGTGGCACAGCAAGGCTCACCCTGGTTTATAACCAGGGTTATAAACTGGTGAGATACCATCTCCCAAAGTTCTGTTTCCTCTCCCTGAAAAGTTACCTAATTGGATACTTCAGAAAGAAAATTGGATAACTGGGCTAAACATGGGGCCTGGCAGTGGTGTAATGCAAATGTTTCCTGATCAGCTACAGGACTCTGATTTCAGAGGTGGGATATGCTAGGGAGGGATGAGCTCCCTGCAAGGCTACCGGCTCAGCCTGGGTGCAACCCAGAAATGAGGTAGGGCTGTGGTGCTCAGCGATGCTACTACCAGCCTGAATTTTGAGGGAGAGCAGATGAGTGGTCCCCTATGGGCATCCAGGAGGTGAGGGGGCACCATGGACCCCTCTGCAGCCAGGGGAGCTGGCAGAGGACTTTCCGTGCTCCTCTGGTCCTGGTCCTGCAGGGCAGGGCAAGGGCTCTCCTGCACAGGGCAATGCTTCAGCTGCACCCTTTCCTTTGAGCTGCTGTGGGCTTGGAGTGTGTACAGACAAGGTACATTTATGACATTTAAGGTTATAATAGAGCTTGAGACGTAAAGCAGCAAGTTACTGGGATGAAAGGTGGCTGTTCTGGTGCTGTGTGGGGAATGAGTGGTGCCAGCTCAGCGGGTGCCCATCCAGCTCAGGCTTTAGGGAGCTGGTAACTAGCTGGAAATTTGGAGAGAGCCACAAGAGGGAGCTCACAACCCACGAACAAGGACGACGAACTCTTTTTTTTTTTTTTTTTTTTTTTTTTTTTTTAACTGGTGTCTGTGCTGACCGGCGCCGCTCACCCTCTGCTGCAGCGCCGCGTCCACCCTGGCAGGAGCTCGCTCCTCGCAGCCGGCTGGGTGAACACAGGGGTCTCACACGGGGGTCTCACACCGGGAACACAGAGATCTCACATGGGGGTCTCACACCGGGAACACGGGGGTCTCACACGGGGAACACAGGGGTCTCACACGGGGGTCTCACACCGGGAACACGGGGGTCTCACACGGGGAACACAGGGGTCTCACACGGGGGTCTCACACCGGGAACACAGAGATATCACATGGGGGTCTCACACCGGGAACACGGGGGTCTCACACGGTGAACACAGGGGTCTCACACGGGAGTCTCACACGGGGAACACAGGGGTCTCACACGGGGGTCTCACACCGGGAACACAGAGGTCTCACACCGGGAACACAGGGGTCTCCCACGCGGGTCTCACACCGGGAACACAGGGGTCTCACACCGGGAACACAGGGGTCTCCCACGCGGGTCTCACACCGGGAACACAGGGGTCTCACACCGGGAACACAGGGGTCTCACACGGGGGTCTCACACGGGGAACACAGGGGTCTCACATCGGGAACACAGGGGTCTCACACCGGGAACACAGGGGTCTCCCACGCGGGTCTCACACAGGCGCTGAGAGGTGCCTGGGGCATCCCTCAGAACACAGGACACACAGCTTCCCATTGCAGCAGTCCGAGCAGCCACCTCCTCCTGGCAGCTGCACCCCAAAATCTAAGGGTAGGAGGCTTTTTGTCCCAAGGGATTAATGAAGAGCTGAGTGAAGAATGATTTTGTCCTGACAAGGTCCACACTTGGCACTTAAATAACCACTAAAGCACCTCTTGCCCTCACAGTATGGCAGCTCCTGGGCAGGTGTGGTGGGACATGTAGTGCTCGGGGCTCCCTCTGTGGGGCCAAGAACATGATCATTGCATTAAGGTAGTGTTGTGGTGAAGTGTGCCCTCAGTCAGCTGGGAAAGTTGCTGATTTTTTTTTTTTTTCCTAAGACATACTCAATCTAGTTTGTTTCTTCAGTGGAAAAGCTTAATTTCAATTTACATTTCACATCTAGAGGTTTTGCTATCACACTGAGATTTCCTACAAGGCATCCAGTAATGTTGCTATCATTTGCATTGCTCTAACAAAAAAAATTTCCATCTGTCTTCCCAAGTCCATAAAACTCCAAACAAATAGCAAATACTATGGATGTCTGAACACACAATAGCATGTCATTTTTCTTCCAGCATTAGTGTATGTTGCAGACATTAAACTACTTCTCTTCTGAAGGGTTTGAGAGACTGTTAACATTATTCAAATTAAATTCAATACTGATGTAAGTTAGTGCAGTTGGAATTATACACAAAGTATGATGTCTCATCTTTCTGTCAAGAGCTGAGCTCATCCCTGTGCACCTGCCAGCTCAGCTTCAGGTGGTCTTTGTAAACGCAGAGCTGCCTCCGACAGGCAGCTCCTTTCCTTGGCATCCCCCTTTCCCCCCTGAGCATGCTTTCTGGTGTTCTGCAGTCTCTGCTGCTACAGCTCACTTATTTATTTTCCCATCCCTGGTCACCTTGCTTGCCCTCTCACCTTGCAGGTATTCTGCTATATGTTTCTAGAGGAGTCTCATGGTGCCAGGAACAAAATCCATCCTTATTAGGATTGCAAACCCACAGATTTTCTTTCGTTCCCTTTCCCAGACCTGTTGGGACTCAGCCCTTGGAGCTGGAGCCAGTTCTGTGGCCACCACCTAGGGGTGGCAGGAGTCCCTCTGTTTAGGGTGCCCAAAGAGCACCTCAACAGACAGCTGGGCCTCCTGCAGCACTGCTGGTCTGAAGGGTTTTGAGCTCCTTGCTCAACTCTCTTTTTCTTGTTAAAGAAATTAGCCAAAGCCACGCTCTTACTACACCAGGTTTTCCTTCCCCAGGAGGTGTTATTTGTGCATTTGCTCCCATGTGAGCTGTGGAGCAGTGACACCTGAGCTGCTGCAGCCCAGGTGGGCACCATCCACACTGAGTGCTGCTGTACATGGGGATGGCAATGCCATTTTCTTGTAGGCAGCAGGAGGAAAAGAGCATCTTGCTCCTGATGTATCCCTGGCTTCCACCAGGTTCTGTGTTTAAGACTCAGGTGTATCAGTGATGTGCAAGATGGTGCTCCAGATTCATGTTATTCTTCGCAGAAACTCAGAGCCACAGAGCGTCAGTGCTGCACAGTAACTTTTCTTCACAGGCCAAAGGAATGGATTCCTGCCACCTTTGCTGTAAAAGTACTGTACTATTTTAACCAAAGGGGTGCTACATTCAAAGCTACAAATAGCACTTTTAGAGCTATGAGAATACAGTATCTCATGGTGATTCCCCATTCATTTTTTTTTTTCCTTTTAATTACTGCAACTCTTGGCAGATCCTTCCAGGTGAGAAGTAATGATCCATTTCCATGCAGTATAAAGTGGGACTTCATACTGGATGTGTATGTTCCTTTAGCTCTGATGACAGTACAGTGTGAGAATTACGTGCATTTGTCCTTGAGTGCAGGGTTGGATGGAGGGCTCTGGGGTTGCTGGGATCTGCTCCCGCCAGGGGCTCATCCCTGTGGAGAAGGCAGAAGGGCAGAGAGCACCCCAGGCTGTTAGCAGGCATTGCAGCAAACCTGTTAGGATCCCACTTTTGGCCTGTGCCTCTGTCTCTCTGCAAAGGAGAAAGCTCTCCTTCCTGAGTTCGCAGCTGGCCATGCACAGAGGGTCAGTGTGACCCTAGCACGGCCCTGCTGCCAAAATCCCTGTGAACAGATCACGTTCACTTTTTGTCTCAGCCTGCTGTATGTTGTGCTTGCACAGAAGACATTCAGTCCAAAGGGTGGTGTATTTTTAGTAAATTATTTGTTTGTGAGACATTTTTGCTTACTTGTTTATTTAATTTGCTGCAGTTATTTTTCTTAGTTGACTCACCACAATACAGCTTTGTACATTCAACAGGACTAAATATTGTATGTTTTCTGGGGGTGAAGCCACAGTTATATTCCTTTTTTACCAATTATGAACATACTTGGTTCTTGGCCTCCTATAAGCACAAGAATGTAAGAAAAAACCCGACTGGGTGGGTTTAGTTTGATTTATGAAAATGTGCAGAAGTCTGGGCACTTGAACAGATCTTGTCTGTAGAGGCTGGAGCAGCTGTGCCTGGACAAGCTTGGCAATCTCGCTGCATCAGGAGCTCTCCTGGCACATCTGTAGCTCGCTGCTCACACTGACCTGCTCCAAGGAAGGCTTTTTCATTCTTTCCTCTTGATTTCATTCAGCAGAATTGATTACAGAATTTTCAACAACCTTGTTTTTTCATCTGATATCCAAGTCCATTAAACAACCTTTTTTCCTCTGCTGATTGTGGTGGAGAAAACCAGTATGAGTTGCTGAGTGTGAAAAAACTGGGATTGCTGTGGAAGGAATTGTTGAAATCCTGCATGTTTTTTAGAACAAAACCTGCTTTTTCAGTTCATAACAGCAATTTTTCAATCTACTATTTAAAATTATTACAAGTAAACAAAATAAATAATTTGAATATGTAACAAATTCTCATTTTTTTAAATATGTTTTGAGCTTGCTGGTTTCACATACTGCTGGTTTGCAATATTCTTTGTTGAGTGCTTGAATTTCTCTTTCAGGGGAAAATGTAATATGAAAGTTAGCTTCACAGAAAAGACAAAATTTTATAATAAAAATATTAACAAATTGCATTTGAATAGAGGCTTGAGGATAGATTAAATATAATGGACATATTAAGAGAATAGAGACAATGGCTTTCCTGAGCAATTATGAATCTATAGTCCTAAATAGTGGTGCTTTGGAGAAAAGGAGAGAAAGAGAGAAAATTAGTATCTTTTAAAATGTGAACATAATATGCAGGCTAATAATACATAGCAATTTTGTTCTTGGGAGAATTCACCACTTGTGTATAGCTCCAGCCAGCCAACCTTTCCCTGTCAACTTCTGCAGGGATTTTGGGTTAACACTTTCCCATTTGCCATTGTGAACCCTGGACAAATACTCATTAGAGCCCAGATTATGGTTTCAATTGCTGCAGTGACATAAGGCTGCCCCTTCCAGAAGCCATCAGTGGGAGCAGAGAAAGGTAATTATTGATCACTGGGAGGAATAAGGCTGGCAAAAGGTGGCTGGGGTAGGATGAGTTGGCCAAAAGGAGACAAGAACAGACAGGCCCAGGCAGCTGAGCTGCAGCTGTGTGGGGAACAGGGGGAGCAGCTGGGACAGGGCACCGGGAGTCACTTGGGGCTCTCACAGCTCCATGGAACCCCTAAGCCTGCACAGGAAGGGGAATTTGCCCTCCTGCACATACAAGAGCTCCAAGCCAGGGCTTTTGTGCAATGGGGGCAGGGTTTCCTAGACTTAGAAAAAGTCTGAGAGATTGATTGAAGTCTGAGCAGTTTTAAGCCAACCTGAAATATAATGATACCACAAACGAGCAGTGCTTGTGGGAAGCACTCCTGAACCTCCTGTGATATTCTGATCCAAATCCCAGTGCTGCCGTCACATTTCCATGCCTATCCAGTGCAAGGCCTCCCAGTCCTGACCAATTGCACATTAAAAAAATGTGCCCCTCATCACTAAGATTGTTTTTTGTGCCATTCAGAGCTTGTGCAAATGAGATCCATTTGGCAACAGTGCCAAGCAAGTGTGAGGCTTGTTGAGCCTCCTCTGTGGCTATAACATCAGAACATTCATATGGCATGTGTTTTCCCATGCTACTCCACTGACTTCCTTACTTTAAGTAGGGAATAGAAAGCTCAAATTTCAGTATTTTTTTATTTCAAGATCTCTCTTCTGGGTGCTTTAGGCAGCCTACTTTTGTCTAGGTGGTAGGAAAAATTTTACTTCCTTACAAGATTTTTATGGACCCAGTGGGATAAAATCTGCACTTGCAGAGTCCAGATGTTTCTGCAGCTGAACTTTGCTGAGTAACACGTGTAAGGGCTGAGAGTTACTTGAGGTCACTGCTCACAGAAGGACTCTTCTGCTTTATGTCTGTCTGTGTGTGTTGTTTTCATGGTTTCTACCTGGAAAGATCATTCCTCTGCTAATGCTCTTGCTGCATTTAGTGATTTTTCAGCTTTTTGATGGAAGGAATAATTGAAGTAACTTCAAATAGAATGGACTTTCTAGGTCCAGGAGATTCGTGCACAACAAAGACTTTTTTGGTCATTTTTGAAAATGGCATTATTGTAATATATACAATTTGGTACTTTATGCTCAGCTTGAATACTTAAGTATTTTCAATTGGAAAGGGCTACATTCACCTGAGGGTTCAGGTTATACCTGCAGGTACTGAGCCAAGGTGAAACCAGGCACACATCTCTGTTTATCTCAAAACTTGCTCAGATAGGTGAGTTAAAATATTACAAACTGAGATAGGTCCCCATTCATAGCTTTTTTCTTAGGTTGTCATTTTATGTTAATTGAATGCCTCTGTTAATCTAATAGATTTTAGATTTATGGTGGGTTCTATACCATGTCATATTTTAATCAATACATATTCCAACATTTAGATGGACAGATGAGAAAATCTGCCTCATCTCTGCACTTCTGTTCTATCAGCTGTCAATAATTCCTAATTTGGATCCTTCAAATGATCAGATTTATGGGTTTTAGTACATTGCATTAATCACAGAAATTAACTTTTGTGGAAAATGATGTTAAAGGTCATATGGAGTCTTGAAGGAGCAGTAACTGTGTCTGTCTTGCAAACATGTTTGCAGCTTCTCTAAGATAAAGCGCATTGGAATATTTATCTGCATGAATCCTGCTGATTGTTCCTTATGTCTAAGGTCAGTACGTGCTGGTGAGGAGATAACGCTTGAAACAAACGATTGCTGAAATCTGCAGATTTAAGAAGTCAGATGTGACACTGGGCTTTTTGTCCTCCTGTAGGGCACAGACAGGTCCAGCATAAATTCACCTGAATAGGTTTATTCAGCCGAAACTCTAGAAAATTTGTTTTGCTGAAGGTGGTTTGCATCTCCATGTCGAGCGTGTGCGTGCGCTGCTGGACGAGTTCACAGCAGAGGCTGTTCAGGGAGGATGGAAAGGGCAGAGCAAAGGGGAAAGGTCTGCCCTGATGCTCAGGATCCAGCTTAGGGATGCATTCCTGAACCTCAACCAACACCCAACTGCACTGCTCCCCTTGGGGGGCTCCTCACCATCTGCCTGAGGCCAGCTGGGGCTGGTGGGATCTCTACACAGGCTGGAGCCAACCCCCCTCAGATGAGGCACAGAATGACCACTCCTGACTGCCCTGCAGAGTTTGGCATTTTGGTTTTCCTTATTCCCAGGGAATCATAATTTGAGACATTTGGAAAGAAGAGTGAGAAGACTTTGCACCTCATTCTGTAATAAGCACTCAGCAAACTTAGACCTGATTTTGGTACTGTGGTATGGCAGCAGCAGAGTCTCTGCCACCAGCACTACTCAGGGAGCAATGTCACCTCCTGGTGCCACCAGCCAGCAGAGACAGCAGCAGCTCCTGGGGAGGACAGACAGACCCAGGACCCCTGGCACCATGTGGGGGTCCAACATCAGCCTCCCTGCCCTGCCAGGGGCTCACCAAACCAGGGGCCCTGGGCTGATGATGGACAACATCAGAGCCCTGCCTGTTCCCAGGGGTGGGTGCCCTAAGAGGGGCATGCAATGGGACTAACTCCCATGGAAATCATAATTGGAAAGCCAGCAACAGCTTGTGACCTCCCTAAAATTTTCCTATAACCCCTTCTTATCTGTCTCCAGTTCAGCTGCTAATTCTAATTGGCTTCACCAAAATAAACCAGAAATAGCTTTGTTGATTTAGTTGGATCTGTGCTAGAGCTAAATGCCCGCAATTCTCCCATCTGCAAAAAGCCAGAATGATACTAGAAATGGCTACAGTTTTAAAGATATTAATTAATATTTTGAAGTGCTTTCTAAACTTGGAACAAAGAACAAAAATCATTGTGTTATGAATAAGCAAACTGAAAAGAACAACCATAAAATCGCAGAGAATTGACTGCAGAACCTAACAAGGCCTCTGCATCTTTAATTTGTACATTTCTGCTCACCACAAGCATGTGCTAAGAAAGCATGCACAGAGGAGGAAATGTCTTGTCCCTTTTAACCGACAGCTTCTTCTCCATATATATCTGTATTAATGCAAATCCATTATAAATACAGTGTTGTCTGAAATACAGTTAATAAATGAAGGTACCACAAATGTGATTTTAAATCAGTTTAATAAAATTAGTCATGTAGATTTTAAATCATTTTTACAGTTGATTTAACATTTGTGACTGGTTTATAGATTATGATATAGGATAGTGTTTGCATCCTTGCAATTTTATTCCAATTTAGAAACAGTACAAATATTAATTTTTGCTTCAATAATGGAGCCTTCGAGAATTAACTTGTCTTTTCTCAATACACATTTTATGAGAATGCTTTAAATATGATCTTTAATATTTTTGACGACTTTACTACACATGAAGTTCTTTTAACTAAGACTTAGCTGGAATCTCTTCAAAAAACTTTCTTGCCAGACATATGTAAATGTTTTTCATGGTTAACTTAATGGCACAAAATACCTAACAATTGTTCTTCATAATGCAAGATATTTTGTAAAATTAATAAAAAATTGTAACAAACTTCACTTACCAGAAGGAGTGAAATACCCCAAACTGAAAAAATAATTGTGGGTCTGTTGTCAAAACCCAGCCATATTGTGATAAAACCCCAAATTTCACGTGATTTCAAGTGGCAAGGGAGGAGCCAAGCAATAATACCTTATTTACAGATCTTGCACAGGTTCAGACTACTGTTATGTAGGAAAAAATGTGTAATTAACTGAAGGATATGCCAAGGGGACTATTTGTCTCCAGATCATCAGCTTCACATTTGGAAGCTGCTGTTCAGAAGGAAGGTGCTTGCAGTTTTTCAATTCCTCACGTGAGCGAGTTCTTCACGTGGCAGAGGTTTGTGAGGTGTCCCCTCATTCCAAGAAGAAGGGCCCATGTGCCCAGAGTCCCCGTGGGGATCAGTGCTGGGGCTGAGCATCTCCCAGGTGCCAGCACAGAGATCCCAGCCTGGGAAGGGGCTCCTGGGCAGAGCTGCTCCCCTGGTGTGAGCTGCTCCAAGGCTCTCAACCACCAGCTCTGACACTGCTGTCTTGGCTCATTATCCTTCCCATAAAGCTGCAGCATATGGTGTTTTAGCATTTTCTGCAGAGAAAGCTGGATGGGTAATGGCTGTGTGGTGTAGAAACCTCCCTGTGCTCAGAGCAGGTGGGCAAATGTTTGCCTCTCTTGTTGCTAAATGAGTAAGGAAATACTGGGTTTGAATTAGCATTGTAGGCTTTATGGCCAAGAAAACCAGTCCTGGGAGCTACAAAACCAATCAGAACAGAGTCAGAGACTTTGTCTGGTTTGTGGGGTCACTTAGTGACCACCAAGTGAGATGGAGAAGTCAATCATGCCTCTTTACCTGTACTTTCTGAACTGAGATGATGTAGTGAGCTCCCTACACTTGAAAGAAAACATCAACAATACTTTCTATTATGGCTGATTTTTAAATGTGCTGTCTTAACTGATTTTATAAAAGTTTGGTTCTGGGCCCTTTTTTTTTCTTTCTTTTCAAAGAAATGTTTTTGTTCTTTTTTTGCCAAAGATCCATCTACAAAGAATATTTTATGCTACCCAAAACTGCAGGCCTGCAAAGTCCAAAGTCACCATTCAGAGGTGCTCCAGATGATGCTTGTGAGAGCTCTTGTTTGGGTTGCTGTGACTTGGTTGTACTCCAGGGTCTCCTTTCAATAGAAGAGCTAGGTAAGAAGGAAGGAGATTTAGGTGCATCTGTGTCACTGCCAATGTCAAGACATTAATTATCGTGAGTCAAGTTCCCGCAAATCAAGAAACTGACTGTCAAAATGAGATTCAAGAAATAAATGCATTGTAGTGGGGTTTTGTTTTTTTGAATATGATATTTAATTCCCTCTCCTAGAGAGTCCATCCCAAGACAGTGATTTCTCACAGATATATCAAACATTTCCAGAGAGCTGATTTTTATTCCTTTAGCATGTCAGGAGCACTCAATCTGCTTTTCCCCATATAGCAATTTATTCTACTTCCCACTTCTCCTCTTGATTCAGTTTGTGGATGTGGTGCTAGTGAATGCCTTGCCAATAATGAAAATACTCCCTAAAGAAGGCAACTTTGATCCTAATCCTGGTGGTCCACATGTGAAAACTGGCCATTAGAAGGGAACTGGAAGCAATAGGCACTAAACTATTGTTCTCATGAGTCATCACAGAATACTTCTGAGCTGGAATTTCTGTTTCCAATCAGGTTTTCAGCTGGATCTTTGGAGTCTGATTTTTTCTAAGGAATAATAATTAAAAAATAGGAAAAAGAACCTCTCTTCCCCCTCTCTCTCATTTCTTTTTAGACTTCTGTTTAATCAATCCCCTGGTGCATAGCACATTTCCTTTAGCTAACATGCAATCTCAGAAGAAATAGCATTTTGTATTTTCGAGGAAAGATTGCTGCTGTGAAGAGTGTGTGTCTGAGTTTTATAGGCATTGAGGGTGCCAAAGGAAAAAGTAGTCTCGTAGAGGACACTGAAAACATATTAAAACTAGATATTAATCCTTACTGTAGCTGTGCATCCTGCATTCAATCAAGAGCAGGCTAAGTACCACAGTATTGGAAAGCAAAGTGCAATTTGTTCATTTACCCTAAAAATCAGATAAATCATCCCTGGAATTCTAATTGAGAACTACTCAGAAGTCTGTATAATGCTTTTTACATCAGCAAAATCTGGCTTTGCGGTGCTTTGAGGAGAGCTGGTTTGGATAGTACAGGAAGCTGCAGGAAACTCAGGTGATGGGTAAGAAGTTTGCTGCAGTAAAACAACCCCTTTTTCTTACACAGCAGACAAACAGGTAGAAAGCTCACAATCCTGGGTTTGAACATGACCATTAGCACCAAGCGTGCAGGAGCACCAGGAAATGTGTCTCCCTTTGAAGGCAGTCAGTCAGCTGCCAGGGCCATGCCAGCACTGCCCTGTGCTGTCACTGTTGCTGTCGCTGTCACTGCTCCTGTCCCAGCCCTGAGTCAGGAAGCAGAATATCAGCACTGCTGCTGCCGTCTGTGGGCACTGAGCCCCTGCCTGCAGAGAGAGCTGGCACTGTGGGAGCTGTCCAAGGAGCCTTAAGGCTTTGGAACTGTAGCAAGTAATTGATCTGCTGCCTCCAACACATCCTCTTCGGGTGCCACAGAGGAATCCTGGCTTCTGCCTCAGCAGAGTACATCGCAAGGAAATAGACTGCATGAAGGCAATATGCACTTGCCTCACAGTTTTGGAAAGATTTGCTAATTAGTTCTCATAATGCTCCTAAATATATGCTTCCAACATTACTAAGAGGTAAAATGAGGCATGAGGCTCTTAGAGATATCCGCTGTGTCCCTGGGCAAATCAGGAGAAAGTTTGTAGTACTGAAATTAGCATTAAAAGCAAAGAGCAGTTCTATCGACTAACTTTCCAAAGGAATCCTTCTATCTACCTGGTAAAAGGCACAATCCAGAATCACTCCAAAGGGACCAGAGATCTTATCTGGGTGTAGATAAGAGGGTAAGGAAAGGAAAAAAGGCACGAGGTAGTCACTGGGCCTCTACTCTTTAGGAAATGAGGAATGTGTTAATAGTCAAAGGATTTTAATAAATAGACAAAAGTAGAAACTTCAATTAAGTGTGGCTTTTATTAAGCTTTGGACCATGAACTTTCAGAAGTAAGGCAATCTTGTGACCTAAATAATTGCCAGGCTTCCTTTTCTCTGGGGAAAATAATGAAATAGATTAGCTCAGACTCATTTCATAAAGAATTAACGGCAGAAAACGTAATTAATGCCACTCAATATATGTTTGCAAAAACAAATCTTGTCAAATTTAATGTGATTTTTGACAGGATTGCAAGTTGGTTTGGTAAAATAGCAAGGCTGGGGTGGTTGAATTCTCTATGGCTTTTGCCTTTCTGCAGTGTGACATTTTGATTTCTGCAAGTAAACCGACTCCAAATTAATGAATGATTCCAAAAGAATATTGAAAAATTAATATATGGTGCCAGTTGAATGGATTAAAATTGCCCATCTATTAAACTAAATAATTGCCCAACTATTAAACTAGAAGTCTGGCTGGTGGATTTGGTGCTCCATTAAAGCCTCAGATCTTTTTCCTGCCTCTGCCACCGTCTGGCACTGGTCTAGTTGACAAGGTGGAGATTAGTCAAAGGTAGGCCTCAATGATCTCAGAGTTCTTTTCCAACCTAAATTATTCTGTGATTCTGTGAACCCACAGGGATGTCAGTCAACTTCAGTGCTTTATGGTTTGCAAAATATCAATGGGAAAACAGCCCCTCTGTAAAAACACTTCAAAACTATTGAAAACAACAATATATTATTATCTGTGACATTTAGCAGCAGACTCCTGAACTGTCCAGTTTTTGATTTGTTGTGTGGGGTTGTTCTGGGTTGTTGGTTTGTTGGTGTTTTTGTTTTTCTTTTTAATCAGTTGCATGGTGGAAATGCTGATTACTTGGATAGCTTGCAACTATCCCAGAGGTGTGACTACTAAGTAGATACACAGCCAGGAAGACACTGATCCACATCTCTCTGTGGCAATTTGCTACTCTGTAATTCTGTAATTTGGGCCCAATTGCAGAGAAATCATTTAAATCCACATGTAAAACCACAAATCACACTTGAAGAATGGATGGGTGCTTCTGTGCTAAGGAGCAGGACCTCTGACAGAAAATAACTGCTCATGGAGATGACACATCTGAAGAATTTTGTTGGTCACAGGGTTACCCAGACCATCCTGCCAGGGATTCCTTGTTAATTTATCCAAGGAGTTAGTTTAACAAGCAGTTGGAGCACAAACTTCATATTGAAGGGATAGAAAATTCTACCTGCTAGATAGTCAGCTGTTTGCACAAAGGGATGAGGATTTCAGCAGAAATCCAGGATTTCAGCAGAAATCCAGAATTTCAGATTCTTCTTAGGCTGCACTAGATAAAGACAGAATAATTTTCTAGAAGCTGTCACTTACTTCAGCCACAGCTTTTAGGCTTAAAGTGTGGATTAATTCCAGGAACTCCTCTAGACTGCATGAGTTTGGAGGTGAGGAAGAGTGATCTCAGTGGTACCTTCTGGCTTCATAATCAACAAATTGACTCAATTAGTGATGTGATTTACTTTATTTTTCCATTTAATTCCAAACCTACCTTTCCCTTAATTTGTCTCCTTTCTGTTCACTTAATTATTTTTGTTGCAGCAAAGTCCCTCCTTTACATGATGAAAAAAGAACTCCCTGTTTAATTTAAGGAGAGCTTCTGTTTGCTATTACTGGGACCAAGGTTTGGTCTCACGTGAGCTGTAAGACCACAAAAGGGTTTTGATGGTGCAAATATTCTGAGGCAGAACCCGAGCTCACTTTCAGCTCTTTGTGCCGCAGGCAGGCTGCACTTTGGCGCTGCCGGGGGAGCCCTGCTGCCCAGCCACACTGCCCCAGGAGCGCTCCAAGGGGGGCTCCGAGCCCAAAGCCTGCGCCAGGCAAAGTCTCATCCTCCTGAAATGGGCCGTGGGAGAGTCACGGCAGCGCTTCGGGGCTGCTGTGCACGCAGCAGAGGAACACGCCGTACTATTTTTATCGCCAGATATCCCATTTGTGACGTTGATGGTGTCCTCTAAGGAAGCAGAACCTCAGCCAGCGGATGGCCAGGAGCCGTGCGAGGCCAGCCCCAGGGCAGGGGCTGGCAGAGACCCTGGAGAGCAGCGCTGGCTCCCCAGGGCACGGAGTGAGAACCAAAGCCATGCGCTGAGCCCAGAGCTGCTGGGAAGCGCTGGGGCTCGGGCCACGCTCGATGGGCTGCGGAGGCTGCAGAAGTCATGGCTTTAGTTCTCATGCCCTACTTGTTCTGATATAGAATGTCTGAAATTAGGCAGGTTTTCCCCCAACCAGCCAGTTTGCTGCACAAACTAAAAATCAACGTGGTGACTCTTTGGCGAGGAGCAAAACATTTCTGTCATTTTGGCAGGCTGGTAGCTTGAGCCCGCCACGCTGCCCGTCTGCACGGGGGCACGCAGCACCGGCAATGCCCGGCCCGCGGCGAGCGGGGCTCTAGCGGTCTCGGGGCTGTGTGCGGGGCTGTTCAGTGTGCACAGGCTCGTTCAGTGTGCACAGGCTCGTTCAGTGTGTACACGCTCCGGCTCTGTGCCGGTGCCGGGGCTGTGTGCGGCTCCCGGTTCGTTCCGGTGCCGGGGCCGCGTCCGTGTCCGGGCCGCGGTTCGCTCCGGTGCCGGGGCCGTGTCCGGGCCTGTTGGGGTGCCGGCCGTGTCCGGGCCGCGGTTCGCTCCGGTGCCGGGGCCGTGTCCGGGCCTGTTGGGGTGCCGGCCGTGTCCGGGCCGCGGCTCGCTCCGGTGCCGGGGCCGTGTCGGGGCTGGCGGTGCCGCGGGGCGGGGCAGTGACCGCGCCGTGACCCGGCCCGGCGCGCTGCCCGCGCTGCGCTGCCCCCGCGCCGCCCGCAGGTGGCGCTGCAGACCGAGCGCCCGCCCCGCTCGGGGCAGCGCGGGGCCGGGTGCTGAGGCCCGAGCGCCGAGAGGGAAATGCTGCTTCCTTCCTTCTTTTCTTTTCTTCTTTCTTTTCTTTCTTTTCTTTTCTTTTCTTTTCTTTTCTTTTCTTTTCTTTTCTTTTCTTTTCTTTTCTTTTCTTTTCTTTTCTTTTCTTTTCTTTTCTTTTCTTTTCTTTTCTTTTCTTTTCTTTTTTTTCTTTTTTTTCTTTCCTTTCCTTTTCCTTTTCCTTTTCCTTTTCCTTTTCCTTTTCCTTTTCCTTTTCCTTTTCCTTTTCCTTTTCCTTTCCTCTCTTTTCCTTCTCCTTTTTTTCCTTTTCCTTTCTTTCCCTTTCCCTTTCTTTTTTTTTCTTTTTCTTTTTTTCTTTTTCTTTCTCTTTTTCTTTCTATTTTTCTTTCTCTTTTTCTTTTTCCTTTCTCAAGCCGCGCACTGAGCCGCTGCTGGCACCCCGCACGCTCCCCAGCGATTTGGTGGGTTTTTATGAGAGCACCCGGCCAAATATTCCCGAGTCGGTTCTTTACAGCGCAGTGAAGGCTCTGCTTGTAGCCCTGCTTTTTTATTAGTTTTTTTCTTTTCTCTTTAATTTTTTTTCTAGTCACCTTATTTTTGTAGATTAATTGGTTAATTTTGTATGAAATTTCTAATGCACCATTCAGGCGTTATTACTTATGTCATAGGACCACAGAATCATTTAGGTTGGAAAAGACCTCTAAGATTATCAAGTCCAACCTTTGACTGATCACCATCTTGCCAATTAGGCCACGACACTGAGTGTCACATCCAGTCGTTTCTTGAACAGTTCCCACTGATTAAATGCTCCAGGGACAACAAAAAGCTAAACTTTAGTTTATATTGCTGCTGCTGCTTGTTGAATGGCAGCTGTTACATCACCCTTGTGGTCTGAACTGACAGCAGAATAAACCTCAGCATCTTAATTTTATGTTCAAAATAAAATCTTAACATTGTGCTAATAACTAAATATTTTATTCTCATTTTAGTAAAACTCTTTTCTGTAGAATTTTTAAAAAAAATTATTTTAAAGCCTGAGTCTTGCAGTGCTTTTTCAAGCAAAGTTATAATACTCGTTTGTTAGAATTGTGTTCAAGCACAAACAACCGCATATTAATTACAAGGTTTTTTTTTCTTCTTCTTCTTTTTACCCTTTTAATTAATTTGCCTCTAGTTCATAAATATACATAGCTTCTCTTGGTAGCCATTTGGAAAATAGAAGTGATATTGGTAGTTAAAAAAAATTTGTTTATCTGGGTGCAATATAAATAATGAGAACTGTTTGCAGAGAATTTATACATGCAGACAAAGGCAGAAAAAAATTCTTCATAATTGGGTCTCTCATTTACCCAAAGTATGTGATTGTATGTGCAAATTAAACTTGAACACACATGCTAAATTAGGTATTTGTGAGTGCAGTTACTTAATTTGTATGTACAAATTAAGTTAGCTCAATTAATCACTATGATAGTCCAATTTTACACAATTGTGAATCCACTGATGACAGCTGAGTTGTTTTGCCAAAAATGCTGAAGTAATGTCACAGGGATATGGGTCCAACTTGTGCACAAGTGCAGCACGTGCTCTCGCAAAAAAATGCTGAAAAATGCATTTTGTAATGTGTCAGTTATCATCACTTCTGAGGAGATGCTATTTATGAAAACCAGTTATAGCTATACAATATTTGATCAGTTGCTGTGAAGACCCTGACATCAGAACCATGCTTTTCACATCTGGCCCTTTTGTTTGTGCTAATTGCGATGACGATCATGGATTCAACCTGTCTTAAATCTCAGATATATGAAGTGGGCAGATCAAGGACATTTGTTCATAATTAGGATTCCTAAATGGATATCTGGGAAATGCTTCTTAGAATATTTATGGTGTTGCTCCAGCAGGGCTTCTTGTTGTGCAGACACTTTCTGTGTGATGACTGCTGCAGTTCTTGTGCCAGTGTAGTCCACTCCTTTCAGACCCAGGCTAACCTGTGTATTCTCCATGCAAAGGCAAAGGTGGAAGCAATTAGAGAGCAGCTCTTTAAAAGCTGAGGTTTGTCACACGGAATGATTTTTCTCCATTGGGGCATGGTTTTTGTCAACCCAATGGTGCCCCAGTAGCCCTAACAAATGTCCTGACACATCCTTGCCTTCCCTTGGCATTGGGGCTGGAGCACCTCTTGCCCCAGTGCCCAGGTAGCCCAGCACATGCTCAGGGCTTTAAGGTAGCTATTACTCATGTAAGCATTTACAAGTACATTTAGGCTAATTCCCGCCATTGGATTTTTACTCCTACTTATTTTGTTTAACATATGTCACCAAAATCCAGAACTCCTTTGCTTGTAATATCTCTGATAACAAGAAGCACCTGCTAATGCTCCCAGTGCTTAGTGGCACAGATCCCTTGGCCAATAGGAACTGGTGTGACTGGGGACACTTGACTTCTACCACAGATGACACAGCTCTGTTCTGACGTGTCTTTTTTTTACTGGTATAATTTTCTGACATTCCTAGAGCCAGGAAAAGTACGTGGGGAGTTTTAGCATGGAGTCAGATGAAGCCTGGTATGCTGGTATTTAAGCCTCTTCACGTGTGAGCTGGGTTCAGCTTTCCTACCTGGTGCTTGCTCATGAACACGGAAGATGGTGCTCTCGATGTCTCTGGCTGTTCCTGTCCTTGGTGAGCAGGCAGAGCTGTAAACCCATCTCTGTGAGGGACTGAACTCTCATCACCCCAAAATGTGCTGGATGCCCCCTTTGCTGGGAGCCTGTGCCCTGCTGTGGTGGGGAAAGGGCACTGCGAGCAGCAGCCCATGCCCACTGTGCCCTCCCAGGCTGGAGCTAAACTGAGCAGCCTGCTCCCTTGGCGAAAAATGAGAGAGAAGAAAAGGGCAGGCAGGATTGCAGAATATGTGTGACCTGTATAGTGTGTGTGATTTTTTTTTTTTTTAACAGAGTTGTTTATGACCTGGTTTTGTTAATTTTAGTTATCCTGGCTGAAAAATGTGGTGCTATATTATGTGACTTTGTTTCTTCAAGAGGACCAGTGAGGGAAAGGGACAGGAAAGGAAAGTTTCAGTTAAAGCACGAAGAAGAAATAGTTCTTAAAAAAAAAAGATTTTTAGTATGTCAACATTTAAATGTGAATTGTTCTGATCAAATATTTACTGCTATCGGGAGCTGTGTAGAACATTAATCTTAATTTGTTTTTCTTTTTCTCCAAAGCAATGACTCCAACATAGCTAGGAGATCTGTGTCTTTAAAAATAAATAATGTAGCAGAACGGCATATTCTTTGGTATAGAAATGCTAGCCTGTGGCATCTTCTGCAACTACAAAGCAGTCTCGAGCGAACTTTCTTCCCTTTTTATTAATAATTCCCTAAATCAATGAAGAATCTTGAAAAGTTCCTCTTCACTTTGCTCCTGCACTCCTCGTAGCTGCGGCTCTTGCTCATGCTGGCTCATCCCCCACCACATATCATTCATTTGGATAAATCTGCGTGTGGAATTTTGGGAGCACAGGCTGCAACCCGCTAACTCTATGTGCAAATACAAAGCCCATTTTCTCTTTTATTTTTTATGGTCAGCCCAGGGTTTTGGGTTTTTTTTTCCTGAAGGTGGCAGTGAAAGAAAAAAAATAACTCCCTTTGAAGATTTAAGAATTTTATTACAAAACAGACGGACAAGTACTGTATTTTACCCATTTCCCCTTGTGCCCATGAGCGCTGACAATGAAAACTACAGCTCCTATAAAGTGCTGATCAAATTGCAAAAGGTGGCCTTTCCCAGCAGCCTGGCACACTCTAGCATTATCCCAGCTTATAAATAAACGGATGGGCTGAGCCACTTTGGCTTCTTTTTTTTTTTTTTTTTTTTTCCCCTCTTAGTCCTTAGCAAGATAATTGAGGATCATAATGGTGGGAAAGGACTGCAGTCATCATTCGCTGCCTGTCAGGTATCAGTACTCATCTTCGTGTCATCCGTCACCATTGAACCACTCTGTCATCTTTCCCCAGCCTTCAGCGCCGCTCCTTCTCATCGTGTTCATTATCTCCAGCTCCGACCCAGCCCCCTCCCCCAGCCCCTGTAAATGCATCTTTGTGCGACTCTCAGTCTTCTGATTATGAATCGATGATCATGTGGTGTAAGAGAGATAGATGGCTTTTAGTTCCATCTTGTCTTCTCTAATTGTAAAATATTAGTTACATTAGACTGTGTCTTTTGATTAATGGAACTTATTTGGAGTGGCCTCTCCCAGCCCTCCCCCTTCCAAAGTCCTCCACTGACTTTTGAGAATTGAGTGATTTCACTTAAAGCAGACAAATAGGCCCTTCAGCAAGGAGATAGCTGAGCTCTAATATTGTGGGCAAAGCAAGCTCACAGAGCCAGAGTTGTGTGTGTGTATGTGTGTTTTTAAAGAAAGGCTTCAACTCTGCCTAGACAAATACAGACCATTTATTAACGTGCGTACAGCCGTGCTATTTTGCAAATCCAGCAATTCTTATAAAGCTGCAAAACAGGACATAAGGCTGAATGCCTTCTGAATTAAATTAATCTTAGATAGGAATTAAGAGCATCCTCGCTTTCACTTTGGATGAAACAGGTCAGTCCAGAACTTTGATGTATTAATGCTAGCATAAAGTGTTATCTTAATACTCTCTTTTATACTTACAGGACATATCATCAGCCAAATGTCTCTTCCTTGTACATCTGACACTGCGAGACATTCGTCCTTTAATACAAAATTTATCTTATTTGGCACTATTTACCTAAACATGGTCTGTTGATAAAGTCCTTGCTGTACAAATGGAAAGGCAGTTGACTAAATCCCTTATTATAAATAATCACTGTCTATCTTTCAGTGTAAATTCAAGGACATGTTCACTTTCAAGCTATCAGTTCAATTAGAAAAGGTCTATTCACTGTCAATGTCTATATCTCACGGAAATAGGAAAGCACAGTTAATAAACAAATCAAACTATTTTAAAAAATAGCACAGTGGATTATGAATTCTAGAGCCCATGCTGATGGTGACACTGTCAGGACACATGCTATACAAAAATATATACAAACAGAGTTATCTAAATTTTTTATGCTACCTTCAGGATTTAAATCTGACCTTTGTGCCTTCCCTCCCCAAATCTTTGACATTATTTCAGAAGAAAATGCCTATACTGTACCATATATTAAAATTTAAAGAATAAGTTTGCACGTGTATAGAATGCTAGTTAAGCCTTTTTCAATTTACTTCTTTCTGTTAAGAATAGGAAAACTGGTTTGAGGTTGTGAACAATTGTGTGTACAGTAAGGGCTTGGGATTGACACCTGCCCCAAAGCTGAGGAGCAGGAGCAGGGGCTGCTCTTGCTTTTCCTGATTTTACTGTAACGGCTGGGGCAGTTTCTATATCTGAAAGGCTTTCACCGTGGTAGCCATGTGATTATGAAAAATTTCTGTTCTTTCTGTAAGAAAAGAACTCTCTATACTTTGAGGTTATAGAAAATGCTTGAAAGTAGGAATCCAGAAAGCTGGAAAAAGTCCAGAAACTCACACCTCCTTCCCCCAAGAATTTTAAAATATATAATTATTTTTAATATATCGCACTATATTAATCACATCCTATGGAATTTAAAGGAGCTTATCCAGTGGCCTGGGTCTTGATACCTCGAGGCTCAGATGGAAGGGCTCTGTGTGCAAGATCAGCACTGCTCTCCTCCATCCATGTGCTTGTCTGAAATCAGAATGTGGCTCATGATGGGTATTTCCACACAGTATTTACCACCCTAGAAGCAGTGATTATATTTAATGGCAGAATTTCAGTTGACTTCTCAATATGTATTGAGTTGACCTTTAAGTTAAACCACAGATTAATTTTTTTAAGTTGTCTCTTTAAGTACATTTATAGACCTCTATGTTCTGATTAGCATAACGGTAGATAGAGGAAAGTTATCTGCCTCAGATTATTTGTTGAAATCAGAGAAATTGCATCCTTTTCTCTGGCAGGCAAAATATTTTGGCCCCCTCTAACCACTGTATGCATTAGTTTTGTTGCAAAATGGTTTTGGTTTATACACAGAGAAGCCCAAGTGAGTATCAGTTTGCTTGAAAGCCCAGAGCCTGCCATTGATTTCACATAAGTAAATCTTCTCCCTGGAAGTCAGTGGAAGTCAATGAACCTTCCATGGGATTGAGTGGATCTCCTGCAGGCAGCAGGAGCAAGGCTTTGGTGTGCTGGGTGCTGCTGGCAGGGATGTTTGCCTCTTTGCTACCTGACATGCTGAAAAAGTCCTTCAGAGATATATAGAGGGTTCCTTGATTCTAAATCATTGAAAAAATACCCAGACAACCTAAATTGACACAGTGTCTCATTGCCCATGGAAATTTGGACTTCTCCAATTTTGTTTAAAATAAAATCCTCAGTAGCATCTGTTCCTCTGCACACTGACTGCCACAGGAGCTGTTGGAAAGAGATTTTGGTTTTTTTTTTTTTCCTTTGACATCTAAGGGTTTTGCTGCACGTTCATCTTGTGCCCTTTCCTGGGTGGCAGCTCGTGGTTTTAGGGACGTGGGTGACAGAAGCCTCAGCTCTGGGTGTCGATTGTTGGTCTGTGTGTAACCCACAGAGCAGCCAGCGGGCTCTGTGTGCCCCCCGTGATGGTAAAATTCCCATCCTCCCAGTTAGCAGCCAGTTGTGAGCCCCACCCTGCCTGCAGGAGAGCTCGGGATGGCTTCGGGTCCCTGCACATGTGCTGGGCTGCTGGACCCTCACCTGCACCCTCAGCACATAGAAATCAATGCAAAAATAAATGCAAAAGGGAGCACAGATTCACAGTGAGACAACGCAATGTGCCAGCTTTTACCCCCAGGCAAATTTTCATGTCTCTTTTAGGAATCTTTGTAAGTAAGGGCCAAGTTCTGAGGCCCCAGCTCAGGGACAAGTTGGGCTTGTGCATTGTGTGAGCTCCTGTGAATTCCTACACAAGTCTGTGGGATGACTTACAGGCTTTGTAGTATGCATAACCTTCAGCAATTTGCTGAATCAGGGCCTAAATACTGAAATATTCTTCAATAGTTCTGGCTCCACTATGAAACTCTAGAAGGCACATTTCCCTCTCAGTGTCTCTCCATAAGACCCATCAATGATAATGGAGTTACATTAGGCACATCTAAAGTTAATTACACAGTTACCTCCCTCCTGGCCTGTTTGTCAAAAAGAATACAATAAAAAAATCCTCTGACTTCTAATATCTATTTTTATTTGAATTTTGATCTGCCATCTAGGCAAAAGAGTAAAGACCACACTGAGAAGACCTTTGGTAGGTGGGTCTGGATGTTTGTTAGCTGAGAGCCAGCGTGGGAGATGTTGTGTTAAGAAAATTTGCAGAAAAAATTCTATGGAAACCAAAGCAAAAGAAATATTTCGGGCAGGCTCTTCCTTCTAAAAATTAAGTGGGTGGCTTTAAGGGATGCTGATTTATTTTGGAGTGTGGGTTTAGAGGCATGTTTCAATTGGAAAAAACGAATTCTAATGTTCACTAAAAACTCAGGAATTTATAATGCAGAGAAGAGGTTGAATGAAACAGTAGATCCAAAAATTTTGCAATTCACTGCATATTAAAAAAGAAGTATTTTTAATGTTTGTTTGGCTGATTTTTTTAAACATGATTTCACATTTAAATATGGTGAGGCAAAATCCTCTATCCCAAACACAGGACTCTGAATATCTTTATTTTGGTGTGTGAGCATATTGCTGGGGGATGCCAGGTTTGCCTAGGGATCCAGTAGCTTTGACATACTCTAGTTTACAGTACCTGGAGTGTGCTCAGTTGCTAATGCGTTTTGCATGCGCGATCACTGTGCTTCAGCATGACAGCTAGGAAAAATGTCACTTTCTTTTTAATTGCAGCGGGACTTAATTTGGGGGAGGAAAAAAAATCAAAAATTAAAATAGCATTCTTTGTTAGAGAATTGTTCTACAAGAGTCCAGTCAGAAAGCTTCTGGTACTTAATAAAGTCAAATTCCTCCCTAAGCGTTCCCGTGAGCTCCCATGGAAGCCAGCGGGAGTTGCACATGGGTACTGAGGGCAGCATTTTGCCCTTAGGACTGAATTTCCCAACTGACTATTCTTTTAGACTGTCTTTTGATTAACAATCTGTTTGCAGCAGGCTAGGGCCAGGGAGGCAGTGTATACCCCACTGTTCAAATCTGTGGCAAAATATTCTACAGAGAGCTACTTAATAAATATCAACTTGCTCCAATAGTCTTTGAGAAATACCTCAACAGATAGCAATCAATCGAGGGCTGAGTTGGGAAAAAAATTCAAAAGGACATCAAAGAGGTTCTCATTCCCAGTCTATTGCTCTATTTAAGGGTCCTATAATTCGGTGAGGTTGTGTGCTAAATAATTTGTAAGCCTTCAGAACATCCAGGTTATTGTTTGTGGACAGATGGTGCATCACATTTTATTGCTTATTCCTTCTGTGGTTTCTCATATGCAGGACTGATGTGCACTCTGAAGTCTTTGTTTCCTTGCTAAAATCTCTAATCTAAAACAGGCAATCAAGCACACAGACAGTGCTTCAGAAAGCATAATCATACTTTTAAAGGGGGAAAAAAACATTTCAGCTGCAGTTAGGAAGCAGATGTGTTCCCTGAAAATGTAAAAGGTTATCAGAAGTATTAAAATAGGGAAATAGACACGGAATTCGGGAGCGCCGGGGAGAGCATGTATTTTCTCCCTGTACTGCAGGGTAGGTGTGCCTTTTCCTAGGCTACCTGCTTTGTATCTGGCTCTCTGCGGAGCTGGTGTAGCAAAAGCCTTCGGAGACCGGCTTTTGCATCCACCTTTCCCCTGAGATTGGCAGTCTTTGTCTTTTACAGGCAAGGAGCAGCCGTGTTGTGATCCTGGAACTGCTGCTGCCCCGAAGAGTTAAATCATGTTGATATACAGGAAGGAAATGGAATAGACTAACTCTACTCTTTTCTTCCTACGGATTTTTCTTTTTATTCTGAAGATAGAATTACTGTTTGTAAGCATCTGAAAGTCATTAGTGGCTCTGCAGTCTGTCAGGTGCCGAGGCAAAAAACTGCTGAAACTGAACGGGTTCCTGTGCGGAGTGCTGGGAATTTGTCATGTGCTGATGAGCAGTTATAATAATATATGAGCAAATCACAAGCATTCTGCAAATTAATCAAATTTTTTTTCCCCTTCTCCCTTGTCTCTGGGAGAGTGGCTTTGCCGGCAGACGTAGGTGAAGCAGTTTTACTCACAGATGGTAGCTCTGGCATCAGATGGAATTTATATAACAGTAATTCTGATTTCCTGCCAAAGTAGCACTGAAAACACCAGGGAGATTGTACAAGACAAGTCATGTGGTTTTGCTGAGGTTGTTGTGGGAAGTTTAAGGGGGGAAATCTCAAATTTTCCTCTTTGCATTTATTGTTTTAGCCTGAAGGGCCAGAAATCGTACACCATTCTGCCATCGGCGAAATCCAACACATCTTTTTTTATGAATTGCGCTGAAAGAGTGCTTCCCAGCTGTTGGAACTGCTGGCGGGGAGGGAGCCACATGACTCCTCATCCTTTCCCTTTCCATACAAGGATTAAAGAGGGGAGGGTTCAAAAGGTTGCTGCACTACATGTTGGAGTGAGGCAGGGTCTCCCTTCCCAGGAAGCGATGCCATGTTCACTTAGGTTATACTCCCTCTGGCATAACAAAACACAGGGGGGTGTTCAGGGCTTCGGGAAACACACTGCCAATGGGTCTCCCTCCTCATTAAAATGGGAGGGTTTTGAATGAGGTTAGTTGGGTAGATTAAGGCTATTAGTTGTGCCTCTGATGCCATTTCCAGTTTGATCAGTGGAAAACAGAGACATGGGGGTTTTTTTTACCCGTTTTTTACCCGTTAAGGTAAGTGCTTGGTGCACTTGTTATTTGGCTTTTGCGCAGATGAAACATGCACTGATCTGATGGCAGATCCTATCCTGACTCAGAGCAGCACGGATTTGTTCAAGCCATGGGCTGGCAGCAAGGATGAGAGAGCAGAATAAGGCCCGGTGGCTTCTGAATTGGAACACGTTTTTAAAAACAAAAGCAGTCTTCCCTGGAAAAAATATGACGGTGTTTTTATAATAGCCACATATTGAGTAATGCATGGAGCATCGCAGGACTGCTGTGACACTAAAAGAAAAAAATAGAGGCAAGCAGAATGGGAGAACTTTCAGGGGCTGTTTTTAATAAAGAGGTGAATTCTTTCTGCAGTAGGAAAAATGATAAAAAGATGGCGTATCAGCTACATTATGCAACAAAGTAATGCTGCTGTGTTTTTATAATGTAAGGCACTGCCCATTTGTTTTGGTTTACGTGACTGCAGTGAAATAAGTGGATTAGACTGAAACTTTAGCATGCTTCATTGCAGCTGGTTGCAGACATCTGTCATTCCTCAGCCATACATTCTGGATCATGCCAAGAAGAAAAAGCAAAGTCTGACACCTTTCATTTTAGAGAGCCTTTTATAGAAAAGAAAAGGAGAAGGGGAGAAAGCATTTCCTTTGTGACTTGATAAAAAAGACACTTTTTTTCTGTGACAACACCAACAGCACTTTCCAGAGGGAGAGGTCCTGCAAAGTTAATGCTCTATTTACTCTTTGCAGCCCTTTAATTTTTACTGTTTGATCTCCTGGTTTGTTGAATGGGCTATAATAAGAATATGTTGGTTTATTTTTTTACGGAAACATTAGCTATATGTACACCTCCATCAGAAATGTGCCTGGTGAAAGGTGGGTTGCTGTGAGTTCCCACTCAGGCTGTGCTCATGGTAATTCTGTGCTGTGATGGCACATAATGCAGAAGCATTGCCAATAATGAGTGGTTCTGAGAACTCCACTCACCAAATCCCATAAACAGATAATAGTGATGTTTTAGCAGAATGATTAGTGGGGTTGTGAGCTACTCCTGGATAATTTGAAATATTAGCTATTAGTGAGCTAGATATTTATTTACTTAATGTGTTTTGTTCTTCTTTAGTCTCTCTACTAACACGGCGCTGGAGTTAAAGAATCGTGAGGTATATGACAAGTGATAATGTGACAAAATACCTTCTAAATTACCCCAGTTATGTGAAAAAGCAACAACAAAAATGAAAGGAGAACATGGTTAGTCTATGTGACATCATACATGCAGAAAACAGATATTCTAGCTTAGGGTCTCACTTCAGCAAATGTTATAGCATGTGGATAATTCCATCCCTTCCCATTCAGGTGATTTATGGACTGTGGAATTGGTGGGGAGGCCGGGTATCCTTACAGGGCTGTGCACAGAGGGGGCGGGTCTTTGCATGGCTCAGGCTGTGTGACTGTCCAGTTTGACACCAGCTGAGGATGTGATACATCCAAATGTTGGCAGAAAAGATTTAGAAAGCTGAGTATAGGATTTTTAAAATTCCATTCTGCCAAATAAAATAAATAAACACAAGACAGTTGCCCAGAGTGAAAGAGAAAATTCTATTGCATTTATGAAATGCTAGGCAGAATAAAGGATATTTGGTAGCATAATCACTAACAAGGTCTTTCCTATTAGCTTCTGAATTGAATGTCCTCTTTACTAAAATCCCAGTGCCACCAGTATAGCATTTATTCTGGGAAATCATAGGTACATTAAATTCAAATACAGCTTCATTCAAGAAGTGGTAAATGCTCCCTGAAATAATAAATATTTACTGAGACAATTAAAAAATATGACAGAACATTATCGAGAAAACTTGTGAATGACCTAGTAGGAAAACTGAGATATTTTTCTCAAGGGGGTTAGAATGGGAATATAATGTTATTGAAGTGATTAAAACAAGTAAAGGAGTGAATAGACACAGCAATTAATTGAAATATGTAAGTAAAGGCAAAGGTGGGACTCTGAGCATGTAATTTTGATGATCAGAAGAACTTGGGGTTAGTTAATATTAAAGAAAAGTCTGCCACTTACCTTCAAAATGTTATAGTCTCCCCAAAGCATGAGAGAAAGGGAAGGCTGTGAGGACTGTACCCTGCTCACTCTCTGGGCTCGGGTACCTCTCCCCTCGTCTGGAGGGACCCAGGCTGCAGAGATGAAGGGACACATCAGGGTTTGGGAGAACAGGGTTTGGTACCAGACGGGAGGAAATGTCTGGAAATGAAAGCTTGGCCAAAAAAACAAGCTGTTGTGAGTTAAGGATTATGAAAAGGATTATGATTTCTGTAGCCATTGCCATTGTGACTTTAGTCAGAGTTTGCTTGCTCTTTACAACAGGTATCTAGTGCCCTTGATAAGAACTCTGTCCTCTACTTATGTGTATAAACCAAAGTAAATAAATATGTAAAATTAAATGTAATTAAATTTCCCAAAGCATGGGACAATGATAGTCTGGCATTTCAAGCTCAATCAATGACAGCATTCCCACTAACCTCGTTTGGAGCCTGCTGAGGCTCTGGGCTCGTAACTCATGTTTGTCATGTCAGAACCTGAACTGATGCCATTGTGCACAGGGCACCATGTGTGCACCCACCAGCCGTGGCCTGAGACACATAGATCCTGAGAAAGCACTGTCTTCTTTCTGCCTTTATCTCAGAATTTTAGCTTTACAAGGTTCCCATAAAGTTTAATATTTGTTTAGGAAGACCTTTTCAGCTATTCTGCTGAGGCTATTCCTTTCTTGCAAGAGGAGATCCATTTCCCTTCTAAATCAAAAGTTCCTGTGTGAATAACTTGTTCTGAAAAAGAAACAAATTCTGTGCTGAGTGGCTGGAGCTCAGTAATTCTGTTGTTTTACCAACTCTGCAAGAGTTGGGAAATGTTTGTTTTCCCAGAACTTACAAGTCTCTGTTACACCATCAGTGATTTCACTGGCCATTTCCTAATTCCCTTGTATTTAGTGCACTACAGATGGCTAACAAGTTCCTCAGTCTACCTCCAAATAATTATATTTCTCATGTTCCACATACCAAAGGCAAAAAATGTTAAATGAGTGACATTTTCCATAGTTTAGTGAGTGACTCATTCAATAAGGTAAAACCATATTGATGAAGGACAACAGCAGAATTTATCAGGAGTGCCCAGGTGACTGTTAACCTCTGTGTCAGAACAACCTGCACTTGGCTGTTTTACATAGCAGGGCTGATTTGTTGGTGGTTTTTACTTCTTTTGCTTTTAAAGCAAACTTCAGTGTGTGATAATTAGTGACTGTAGCCTTTTGAGACAGGAATTGAATAATTACTATAAGAACAGTTTTTATTTTAGGGGGAATGTGTGAAATTAACATAATATTTTAATAATATCTGTTAAAGGCAAAGTGGAGCACCAACTTTTGCTTTTCTGTGTCATCATTAAATATTTTAGTGCACTCATCAGCAATCTGAAATACTAATTTGGAAACACCAAGCACTGTGTAAGGCACTAACTTAAGAATAGACTCCACCTTTGATAACATTTCAGAAAAGCCATGTAGATATCTGTGGGTTTAATTCAATCCAATGAATGAAGCTTTTTTGTTAAAGTAAAAATCTTTGTTAAAATTAGTTACAGATTAGGTCTTTTTATTTTCCAGCTCTTCTGCAACCAGTGATAGTTCAGTGAATTGCCACCCTGCTGTTGCAGGTGCCCATACACAGAGTGTCCCTCTCTGCAGGACACCAGGACTGCAGTGTCACGTGGTGGCTTTGGGGTGGGTGCTGACCTCGGCACATTTTTCTTTTTTCCAGACATCCTTGCATTTATTTAGGATCAGGCTGGTAGCCGTATTTTGTCATGTGCTGAGTCTTCACCCCAAAGTTATCCTCCCCTAATTAAAATCTTTCCAGTAACTCACAGCAAGAGAAAGGCTCTTCCAGGTGGCAGTGTGTGTGTTCTCACCTGAGCTGCTCCAAAGGGCTCAGGATTAGTGAGGAGGGATTTAAGTAACAAGACTGGTGCCATGAGCAATTCATCTGATGACCTAAGGACTCTGCAGGACCGAGCCTGGTAATGAAGGAATTCAGCTGAATGGAGGGTGATCAGGGGGTTGCCCTTGCTTTAGGAGTCCCAATGGAAGCATGTAACCCAAAGCCTTAGCCTTGGTAGCTGGAAATGTTGCCTGAAAATTTTAGGGCCTTCCTAAAATCCAGATGCCTCTGCATTTTTTAAAAATGTTGTTCCAGAGAAAATCACAAAAATGCCTCAGATAAGGCTTTTTGGTTTTATGACTTTTCTTGGTCAACATGAAATATAGTTTTTAAAATTTAATTTTTTTTTTTTTTTTTGCTATCCAAATAGCAGAATATTGAAATTTTCCCAGAAGATCATCTTGGTTGGTCTTGGACCTGTGTGTAAATAAACATATACTTTTCAATTGTTTTATAAAAACTTCTATTACAGATACTAACCTGATTGGGTGTATTTTAATCTGTCTGGTATTTGGGGAGTTCCATAAAATGCATATTTTGAGACCAATAAAATGGAATGGCTCAATCAGAGCCATTATTGTCTATTGGACAAATATATTTATTCAGCATTTTCCCATCCATACTGTTATGCTCCAGATCCGAATGGCTGTTTTAGAGCCATTCTGCTCTCCTGGGTAATGCATGCAGTACTTGGGATGTTTGCTGTGGATAGGAAATGTATTTATAAAAATTTATATGTTAAAAAAAGGAAATTGCACTAGCCAAAATTTAAATGAAAATAGTTTTCCCTTTGCAAATGCCTGTTATTATGCTCTAATATACTTTCAAATGGCAGTATTCACCAAGATGCCTGGGACCTGGAGGCTGTGGTCTGAGAGAGACATGAGCTCAGCCCAGCAGTCACTGCCAGAGAACTGGAGATGCTCAAAAAGCCTCTCTCCAAGCACAGAAAGCACCCAGCCATCGTTGCCTGCTGTTACTTCTGAGGCAGCACACACTTCATGTGCTTAGAGATGATTGTTCCTCAAATACAACCTTGTGTGGGGGAAAAAGGACTCAAAGCAGCTCTGGGGAGCACCTGGGGCTTCAGCAGGCTTACTGAAGGTGTGAGTGCAGGCTTTGCTGGGCAGCAGATGTGTGATTACATGGACCATTCCACCAGCAACGTTGTGGGACCAAGCATCCCGGTGCAGCAGGCAGTGCCCAACCATCCTGAGCCACTGCAGCCGGTCCTGCTCCAGTGCCCGGGGCTGGCCCCTGTGGCATTGCTACAGTGGCCAGCAAGTCGAGCCCAGATCTTCAGTGTCCTACATCCCAACTAAAGAGATTTGTTTCCGAGAAATTCAAGCCTTTGAGGCTTTTTCCTATATCTCTTTGCGAGGGAATAATTTGTTTTAAAGAGGTAATTGCTGTTATTTTTGATTTTCACCAAAAGGATTTTCTTAAACCAGGCAAAGAAATCTGAAATGAGTTTGCCGTATTGCATCTCAGTAAGTGCTATAGCCATTGGCCATCTTAGGAAAAACATTCTGTCAGATAATCATGGCCATTTTTGCATTTTAAGGGAACAAATGTCATATCTAAGAAACACATTTTATTCAGAGCTTAATTATAATTTATAGTACATTGCACAGCATTTGTTTTCTGTTCATCATGTTATTGCTCTTCTGTCTTTCCCCTAAATTTATGCATTAAATCGTGTGTGTGTGTGGCTGTATGCGTGTATCTGTGTATATATGTACACATATGCAATATAATACAAAGTGGTGTAGTGGGGACAACAGACGGCTTGTGTGTGATGTATTATTGGCATTTTTCTTTCAAATTACCATTTTCTTGCTGCTTTGGGAGAAAGCCATGATTTTGCTGTGATTAGTACACTTTTAACAATCTGGAATAAATTCCTGATCTTATTCATGTGACTAGTTCAATGCCCATTTTTACGTTTTAGTGCAAACCCCTACATATGTGCCTGTAATACCACAAAAATAAGATGTTTCTTTGTGGAAATTTTATAGAATTTGGATGCCGATCAAATATTTTTAGAAGTGGAGAATTAATGCAGCTTGACCATGTAAATGATTTTTTTAATGAAAAAGACTTTAGTATTCATCACTCTTTCTCTCTCTCGTTTGTGTATTCCTTTGTGCTAATCTTAAATAATGGATCCATATCAAAGTTAATAAATTAGTAACTATTAGCAGTGTTTGGATTACAGTAAGTAACCCAGTGCCACTTCATTGACATTGACTTTTTATGTGTTCCAATAATACATTTTGAGTTGAAAAGATTAGACAAAGCAAAATACGGTTTGGCATGTATTTGAATCTTTAACAGCTCTTGGGCAATGGCTTTATTTAAATCCAAGGCCCTCACTTGAGGTAAACTTTCATTTAAGTGGCCCTAAACCCCAGACTGAGATCCATGTCTTTCTCAAAACCTGCAGTTTCTGACTGTTCAGCTGATGCACCATGTTGGGCTGCATCAGTCATGCCATGTTATGAAACCTAACGCGATGTGACTGATGCAGCTTGACATGAAGTGTCACAAAGCAACATATCACATCACAAACTTGAAAGAAAAGAAAACAAACTTTACTTTTTTTTCC
The DNA here is from genome assembly GCF_031753505.1 of Anomalospiza imberbis. Taxonomy (NCBI): domain Eukaryota; kingdom Metazoa; phylum Chordata; class Aves; order Passeriformes; family Viduidae; genus Anomalospiza; species Anomalospiza imberbis. The sequence continues at coordinate 6,168,060 of NC_089692.1, read as the reverse complement.
CCTCAAAGCCTAAATTAATGAAGCAGCATATATTTTTTAAAAGGTGGACTAGTTTCAAACGCTGAGGGATTTTTCTTAATATGGGCCTGCAGAAAACTTCTCCATCCTGAACAGAAGGTACCTCTTATCCATGCTCCTTGTGCTCCCTAAAATTCAGTCAAAAGTAGGGAAGATGATGAGCTTGGGTCACCTCAGCACTGCCACCCCTCCTGGGTCTGATCCTGGGAGGTTTAGATCGCTTTTAGAAGAGAGTCTCCAGCAGGTGCTGGAAGTGATCACCCCTGCTGGGGAAATCCATACATGCTAAAAGTGTTCTTTGAGTCCAGCCATCACTGTCGTCATTTTAGCTAATTTTGATTATTATTTTCTGTTCTTCCACTTCCTCAGACTGTCAGCTTCCATCCAGAGGATTGCAAAGTCTCTCCACATGCTCATAGCCTTCATAGAACATAGCTCCACGAGAATTATTTCAGCTGCAAACAATATATTGTCCTCTATTCTGATTTTTGATCAGAGAAAGATGCACACCATAGTTTGCCCCCCTAGTCCACCCACTTTCATATTAATTCTTTTTACTACAATTGCAATGGATATCACATCATCTCCTTAACTATCAAGAAGATTCCTTTCTTATTTTCTTTTTTTTTTCTTTTTTTTTTTTTCTGAAGGGCTTTCATATAATTTTATTGGGAGATATATAGTGGGTAAAATACATATGAATATGCTTGCTAAGAAAGGACCTACCAACCACTGCTAG
>NC_089692.1:5857303-5862303 GCF_031753505.1 Anomalospiza imberbis | reverse complement strand
AACCCTATAAGATTCACTGAGAATTCCGCCATGGATATCGCCCAAATTATTCTCCACACTACAGGAACACAACATTGCTTATGGATTTTCATCTCACATGTTCTGATAGTAAAAAGATAAAGAACTTCATCCACAGAGAATATAAAAGCACCTTTTTGCACAATGAAAAGAAGGTGCCAATTCTCTATTAGAAAGAAACAATTAAAACTAGATAATGACTATGAGCAGCTCTGACCTGCTGAGAGCCTGAAGGCTTTGCTTCACTCAGGACTTCACTTCTGACTGCAGGTCAGCCCTACGCAAACAAAGCCTTAACAGAAATGTTACGGAGGAAATAATAGCCATTTCCAATGATAATACACAATTTTAGCACCTACGCTTGGCTGATTTAGGTGGTCGGCTAACATGTCAAACAGCCTGCCTTAGTTAGGTGAGCCTTTAATGGGTAACTGGCAGACTCTGGCAGCCTTATTTCTGTTTTAGATTTGGTTTGTCATTGGATATCCATTACCTGCCATTCATCTTTGATCTCTTTGGACAGGCCTGATCAAAAGATGTCATTTGACCTACTCCACTTGGCAGAAACTTGTATGACTCTCATAAAGGGGGCACCCCAGCTATAAATAAAATGACATTATTATTTTTCTGTCCTATCATGTAGAAGAGACAATTATGATAATGCAGTGTCTGTCACTTGGAGCCCAGCAAATTGCTAGCTCTCACGCAACTGTTTAGCTTTCTTATTTGTTTTTTGTCTGTTTTCCTCCATTTCAAGTTGAAAATAAAACAGAATTGAAATCACTAATGCTCTGCCTCACACTCTGACAGTCTCAGGGTTTCCTTTTATGGGACTGACGTGCAGATGTGACCATCAGACTGTTTGTCAGTGGTGGGTGGTGGTTAAGTGCTGTGTTGGCAGCACATCCCAACAATGGAATCAGGTTTATACTTCATTTCCACCTCTGCACACGAGCGCCTGTCTGAATGCAGTGCTGGTAGACATTACACCAAACAGATACAATCGGAGAGAGTTTATTGTATCTTTAATAAAGCAACAATAGAGGAAATGTATGAGCCCTCTCCCTACTGCCAGGGAGCTTACGTGTGGGGAGGGGTTCTGGGAAGGATGACAGCAAGCCAGCTGTCAGGATATTGGTAGTCTTGGGGTATTTTTCTGAGTGGCACATACACCCCACTCCCCTGCCCTCCCATCTCTAGCAGAGCACGCTGTGTCCATGCCCACACGTGTGGGGAGCAGAGCATGTCCAGACTCCTGTCTGCTCCCTCTGTGCCCACGTGCATCCGCCTGCCTGGGCACTAAGGAGCTCTGTGCCTCTGGCCTGAGCCTCTTCACAGCCTCTTGGCTGAAACTGCCCTTCCCACACACAGCCTTCCCCAGCTAGTGCTCATGATGCCTTCTCTGTGGTTTCCAGGCAGAGGTTCCCAGCATGCTACTCAAAGCACTGGCACCCAAGCTGCAGAAAGGCCACTGTGGCACTCGGCTGCCCGGCTCCACGAGCCCCTCGCAGGTCACAGCACCTGGCCCCTTTCAGCCCCCACAACACAACAGTACACAGCACCCTCACAACAGCACACAAACAGTCAAAAATCAGTCATCCTGCTCCTACAGAAAAACACTGGACAGTTAGTCCACTATTTACTACAAGCCTTCACTATGGGCAAACTGCAAAACCAACAGCGAGCAAAATCACAAGTGCTTTCAATCTCCTTGGGTAGAACTGTCCCCAAAGATTCTGCAACACAAAAATCTGTGTACCTTCATTTTTTTATTTGTTCTACTTGCTCTTACACAGGCTTGATGTGCTGCTGCCAGTAAACAGATCTCTGACAGAGATGCTGAGAGAAAACTAAAACTGTTAAGGGCTTGTAAATACCAAATAGTTACTTCTCATTAATTATTTGTAGTTAATTATTCATGATTAATTTGTGCCAGAACAGGAATGTTTTATTCTGAATTAATTTGATTCATTTCAAAATTGCTACTTTAAATTGCTACTCTACCATAACGTGATATAATCTCTCTCTGTAGACAAACCCTAAAATATTAAAAAAGCATTTAAAACAAAGGAAAAGCATCACATTCTCTCACAGAAACACACGGTGCCTGCTGTCCTTGGAAAGTACTTTGTCTTCTCATCCAAAAGCAACCTGGACAAAATGGAGCCTCTCCAGTGGCCTAAAAAAATTTTGCAACATGGAAAATGCGGGAAATATTTCCGATCAAACTTGGAAGTGGCTTGGAACAGTTCCCTGATGACAGATCCCACTGATGCTACCCAGAGAGCAAGTGAGAACAACGAGGTTCTCCTCGGCCAAGGCTACACTGAGAAGCTCAAGGGATCTGGGAATCAGTAAGAAGCAGCAACAGAGGAATACTAGAAACAAAAACAAACAATAGGAATTGCAAGGCATTTCTTAAAGATGGAAAACACCTAAATCTTTTTCTCATGAACTTAAGGATACTAAAAAGAAAGCAGATGGCAGAACTTAATAAAATTCAAGTACATTTGGCAAGGCAGCCTTTTACTGTTGCAATAGTGCATGTTATCCTTTTAATGCATCACAGAAGTATGCCTGCAACACAGCACAATTCTTTTGAGTAGACTTCTTTATTACAAAGTTTTGCTTCTTAATAACACATATTGAAAACTGGAAAGATACACAGACCAATAACTTCTCCAGTTTGAATTTGTACTGTCCAGAAATCCTCAGCAGAGATAGGAGCCAAAACAGGCACTAGGCAAGTACTGCTACAGAGTGACCTGGACCATCCTCACCTATTCCTGCTTTTCAAACCAACCAAGGATGCATATTGCTCTTACACAAAGAAACTTTTAGGACATTAACTCTACAACTCAGCTAGAATGATTAAACATGCAAAAACAAGAGTCCTTAGTTTTTATCATATTACCTCTTTTTAGACTACAGTCAAAAAGCACATACAGTATCTTATTTTTAGGATCTCATCAATAAGGGGGCCCTTGACAGAGACAGATGATTGCTCCACAAGTCCCATCAGTTCCTTGTGAGCAGGCATTCCAGTACAAGCACTCACAGGATTTTTAATTTTTTTAACCCAGGGCAGAGCTTTCTGATCACCTTTGGAGAAGGTAGACAAGAGATCCTCAAGGAAAGAGCTGGTATCAGTGAATGGAGACTTCTCTTCCTGGCACAGGATAATATACTAAGGTTTACATATAAAAGGGCACGGCTGAAATGGAAAATACCACTTGGAAAAGAAGTTCAACAGTTACATTAGAGAAAGTGAAGCAGCACACAAACTGCTGAAGTTAATTGAAAAGCATCCTCCAAAGGTACTTTCTCCCTCAGATGGTTCTGCAGAGGTGAACCAAAGGCAGCTCCTGCACACAGATCTGACCTTGGGAAAGGATGGACAAACTGCCTGGTTGAACTCCATAGTTTACTGCTCAGCCTTTTTAAAGGCAAAGGGAGCATTTCCTCACATCCAACCATACATTCATCTGCATTTCTCCAGCTGAGATTTATTTCTAAGCAGTTACAGCTACACTGCAGTGCCAACCTTATTTCAGGATGAGAACACCCTATTTTGATTTAACACTGCGAGTTGCACCACGTTGCTATGAAAATGACCAGATTTAAACTAGTTAAAAAGCATAGCTTTAGTTAAACCAACACAGATCCAGTTGCAGGCACCAAACCCTGCCTCATCATCAGAGGTATTGTCCACCTGGCTCACTGAGCACTCTGCTTTGCTACAGCTGCCTCCTTTGTAACTCTCTCCAAAACTTCTATCAGATTTGCTGATCCCACCCCAGTAAAACAATCACTTTTCACAGGAAGAAACACAGTCAGTTTCACTACACAAACACACTTAATTTCCTCCCTCTCCTGCTCCTTCCAGGTACTGCTGCAAGCACACATCCATCTCACAGTCTGTCCAATCTCCTCCAACATCTGACTTACAGGTGACATTTGACTGTGTCAACGCCTTTTGGACACCTAAGGTAGTGTCACAAGTAAAATCTGAAACGTACCATGATGCATATGAAGCAAAATAATTAATTTCAAAACAATTTCTAGTAGTTCTTCCAGCCAGGTACTTAGCTGCAGTCTATTAATTTGCCCTAAAATTTGGCAGATTTCTAAAAAAGGACCGTAAAATCATTGTTCAAAGAAAACCTGCTATCACCTGCAACATCTATGAATATATGTTAATGAAATGGTAAACTGTTTAATAAGCCATTATCAGTTATATAAAAAATATTTAATCTGCAGATTACAACATACTTACCAAAGCAGCTGTCCATATCCAGGCAACCATAATTTCACTATCTGGCTCGGTATTGAAATATGAAAGCATTTTGTGAGGATCCAGGATATTTGGCATGGACATTAGTAATAATGTTCCTGGCACCATGCACTACCTGCATGTTCATGCTGTGGGAAGGCTTCCTGCTCCTATACATCTCATTATCTACTGGTGCCACAGTGGGAATGTGAATGCAGTCAATCACTCCCTGGATACTCAGGAAACTAGCAATGACATATAAACCTTCATTGACTTTCTGTTGCTGTTGTAGAGTGTTTGGTAACTTGATGAATGTCTCACTGTGTTGCAGCATGGCATCTAGGAAATGAGGAAGGCACCTGGACGCACAAGGCTGACTCATCTGTTTATGGCCCCCCGCTACCCTCCGCGACGGCCGCCCGTCGAGCGCCGCAGAGCACAGCCTCTCAGGATGGCAAGGGAACAACTGCTGCCTTCCCCTTGCAGCTGCCCCGAGAGCAAACACGTGGATGTGTTCCTGGAGTACGCAGATGGAGGCGCGGGACACGCCGCTCCCACGTGCCGCTCAGATCCCCGCGCGCTCCCGCGACTCATCTCCAGCTCACACCAAAGATGCTCAGGCACGTAACAGCGAGATAAGAACAGCTCCTGCCAGCATGTGCTCCAGGCAGTTATCAGTGTCAATCTAACTCCCCAACTGCTCTGTGCT